>NC_137203.1:4660381-4725381 GCF_960531495.2 Zeus faber
AATGTTAATACTACTATGATGACATCATAAAGCGTCTATTATAAATATAATCTTTTTCATTTTATTTAAGAATAGTGACGTGTCAGTCAAGCAAGAGGGCTGAATATTTTGGGTCAAATGTGGTCGGTTTTTAACTAATATCCGCTGGATCTATTTGGATGAAACTAGTGGCACCAATGATAATAAGCAGTCCATAATTACAGTATTGATGAGGGTGATATGGGTCATAATCCACATCCTTACAATCCGATAGAGATATAGATATAGATATAGATAGATAGATAGATAGTGGCGATAGTGGTGCCGCCCCTAGTGGTCCCTGCGCCGGCGCTCCGGTTGACTCTTGCACTTTTTAGTATTTTTTTCCATTTTTCATCATAATGTACGCCAAAAAAGCATCGGCAGTTAACTCATACGACCGCGATGCACTCATGGATATAAAAATTTCCCTACACGAACAACTTTGGACTTTTTATCCGTGGAAGCAGAGTGGCTGGCGGAAATCCTACGCGGGAACACTCTCACAACAACAACAACAACAATAATGGAGCCACTGCTCCACGATCGGGCCCACGGAGGAAGCACCAGGTAAACGAGGCGACATTCGGGTCAGAATGAGGACGCAACCTTACCGTCCACCTCTGCCAAGCATCCTTCTTGCCAACGTCCAGTCCTGGAGAACAAGATGGATGAACTTCGAGCGAGGATCAAATTCCAGCGTGACACGAGGAACTGTTGCGGCCACTGTCTGACGGAAACATGGTTGAACCCACTGGTGCCGGATGAAGCCATACGTCCAGCCGAGTCCTTCTCCGTGTTCCTCAGCAACAGAATGGGAGAGTCGGGGAAATCCAAAGGTGGAGGCGTCTGCCTAATGGTAAACACCCGGTGGTGTAACGCCAACAACACCAAATTCCTCTCCTACTCCTGCTCGCTGAACCTGCAACAGCTGACCATACTATGCCATCCATTTTATCTCCCCGGGAATTTAGCACGGTCATTATTACAGCCGTTTATATCCCACCGCAAGCGGACACCGACGCAGCTCTGTTGGTCCTGTACGATGTGTTGTGCGGATTTCAGAACAGACATCCCGACGCTGCTGTGGTGGTGACTGGAACTTTAACAGGGCCAACCTTAAAAAAGTTCTGCCTTTTTTCCACCAACACATCACGTGTGCCACCAGGGAGATAGAACTTTGGACCATTGTTACACTCCTTACAAGAATGAATACAAGACCGTCTCGCTCCCTGCTTTCGGAAAAATGACCACGCCGCGATCTCGCTGGTTCCTGTTTTACAGGCCTCTGATCGCGCGAGAACTGGTGGTGACGAGGGATGTGAAGCGGTGGACGGACCAATCGGAGACTGCGCTTCAGGACGCTCTGACTGATGTAGACTGGGACATGTTCCAATCAAGTTCAAGTGACGTCAGCGAGTTTACGGAGGTTGTAGTAAGTTTTGTAACTACGCTAGCGGATAATATCGTTCCCACGGTGAAAGTTCGGATATTCCCAAACCAGAAACCATGGGTTGATAAATCCATATGCTGCGCTCTGAATGCTCGCACGGCCGCTTACGACAGTCTTGTATCCGGAAATATGGACAATTACAAAGCGGCGTCGTACAATCTGCGGAGGGCGGTGAGGGACGCTAAACGGACGTACAGAGAGACTGTGGAGCTACAGATGGAGCGGGGGGACACCAGACGCTTGTGGGAGGGGCTGCGGACTATTACGAATTACAAGAGCTGCTCCTCCCCAGCCACGAGTGTGGACGCCTCCCTAGCCAACCAACTGAACTCCTTTTATGCGCGATTCGAGTCTGGCAACAACACTGCTAGCTTGCCGGCTAATTGGAGTTACACTGCTGGGGATGAGCGCGCACTCTGTGTCCGTGCACGAGGTCAGTAGGGCTTTGATGCGGGTGAACACCAGGAAAGCTGCGGGCCCAGATGGCATATCTGGGCGAGTACTGAAGACCTGTGCTAACCAGCTAGCTCCGGTGTTCACTACAATATTCATATATCTCCCTGGCTGAATCAGTGCTCCCGTCCTGCTTCAAGAGGTCCACCGTCGTTCCTGTCCCGAAGATCACCTCTCCTGCCAGCCTTGAATGACTACCGTCCGGTGGCCCTCACCTCGGTGGTCATGAAGTGTTTCGAGAGGCTGATTACGGATTATATCTGCCCCTCGCTCCCCCGCACCTTGGACCCGTTGCCGTTCACGTACCGGCAAAACAGATCCACTGATGACGCGGTCTCTCAGGTACTGCACACCACGCTCACGCACCTGGATGGCCAGAAGGGGGCCTATGTGAGAATGCTGTTCATCGATTATAGTTCAGCTTTCAACACCATAGTCCCAACCAGACTGGCTGTCAAGCTGAAGGAGCTCGGACTGAATGCTCCGCTGTGCGCCTGGATCCTGGATTTCCTCACAGCCCGGCCCCAGGTGGTCAGGGTGGGGAAGAACATGTCAAGCTCCCTCACCCTGAATACATGGGCTGCGTCCTCATCCCCCTACTGTACTCCCTGTACACACATGACTGTGTGGCCAGGTCCAGCTCCAACACCATCATCAAGTTTGCTGACGACACCGTGGTCGTGGGCCTGATCACTGACTGCGACGAGAAGGCCTACCGCGAGGAGGTGGCTGACCTGTCACTCTGGTGCCAGGACAACAGCCTCCACCTGAACGTCAGCAAAACTAAGGAGCTGATTGTGGACTTTAGGTGAGGACCACAATCGAGGACGCACGCGCCCTTGGTGATTAATGGGACTTCTGTCGACAGGGTGAGCGGCTTCAAATACCTGGGAGTCCACATCACAGAGAACTTAACATGGACTGTACACGCAGACACTCTGGTGAGAAAGGCGAGGCAGCGTCTTTACCACCTCAGGCAGCTGAGGAAATTCCGGGTCTCGGTGAGGATCCTCAAGTCCTTCTACCCTGGAGCAGTGGAGAGCATCCTGACAGGCAACATTACTGCCTGGTTTGGGAACTGTACTGCCCAGGACAGGCGGGCCCTGCAGAGGGTGGTGCGTTCAGCTGAACGTACCACTGGAACTACCCTCCCCCCCTTGCAGGAGTTGCACACCAGGATGTGTAGTAGCAGAGGCCGCAGGATCATGAAGGATCCTCATCACCCCAACAACGGACTGTTTCAGCTGCTGCGGTCAGGCAAGTGCCTCCGCAGCCACACAGTGAGAACAGAGAGACTGAGACGGAGCTTTTCCCGCAAGTCATTAGAACTGTCAACGCTGACCTCACCAGGGGTCCTCACTGAGCCACACACACAGGCTCCACTACCTTCTGTACTGTATGTAGCATACTGTACCGCATACTGTGTCACTGTTCAGGGTTGTTCGTGATGCCGTATTGCTGCGCCGTACTGTTGTATACTGTGCTGTATTATCCCAAACACTACCTCACTTTATTCACATGCCACTTTAATCCACATATCTGTATATACATAATTGCCTATTCCATATACATAAGCATATTCCCTCTATTTATTCCATTTTCATTTTATTTTTATTGTATTCTATTTTATTCTATATATTTTTATTTTATTCTATAAGTATTCGACTTACTGTACTACGTTTTAGGAGTCAGTTAGTTGGGCTATTAGAAAGACATTTTTCCTAGGACGTATTGTGTATAATCACCGGGTGCCTTGCATTACATTTCACTGCATATATGTATGAAAGTATGTATATGTAAGTGACGAATAAAAATCTTGAATCTTGAATCTTGAATCTTGAGACAGATAGATAGATAGATAGATAGATAGATAGATAGATAGATAGATAGATAGATAGATAGATAGATAGATAGATAGATCGATTTTTGACACTTAAAAAACACAAAAGAATAAAACCAGAAAGTAAAACTAAACTCACTTGTTTCTCTATTACTGACGCTGCCTATGCTCATCACTTCCTTCTCAACAAAACCCATGATCTACTGGAAACTACAAAGAAGTTTTGAATGTTTTTATGTTCATAAGCCGCAGGGAGTGTCACTCCCAGTGCTCTGCATCACGGACAACCTGCTTTTGAAGAGGAATCTGGCAGTTGGTTTCAATTTTGTTATGTGCAGTACAAAGAAAGTCAGACAGTCGTTCTCCAGGACACGATTCAATAGATTAATTTTCATGACTGTGAGCGAAAAAAGAGTGAGACCACATTGGTCAGTAAGTCTAAAATACGTACTACTACTACTAAAAGTGGTATACGGTCGCAAGAGCAGTCAAATAGTGGCACACAATTATAATAAGCAGTCCATAATAACAGTATCATCCCATTGATAGATAGATAGATAGATAGACAGACAGACAGACAGATAGATAGATAGATAGATAGATAGATAGATAGATAGATAGATAGATAGATAGATAGATAGACAGACAGACAGATAGATAGATAGATAGATAGATAGATAGATAGATAGATAGATAGATAGACAGACAGACAGACAGACAGATAGATAGATAGATAGATAGATAGATAGATAGATAGATAGATAGATAGATAGATAGATAGATAGATAGATAGATAGATAGATAGATAGATCGATCGATCGATCGATAGATAGATAGATTTTTGACACTTAAAAAAACACAAAAGAATAAAACCAGAAAGTAAAACTAAATTCACTTGTTTCTTCATTACTGACTGCTTATGCTCATCACTTCCTTCTCATCAAAACCCATGATCTACTGGAAACTCCAAAGAAGTTTTTATTGTTTTTATGTTCATAAGCCGCAGGGAGTGTCACTCCCAGCGCTCTGCATCACGGACAACCTGGTTTGGAGGAGGAATCAAAAACATTATCAAATAAACCATCAGCGGTACAATCTGCAAGCTCATCATGCCAGAACATGTGAGAAGAAATAATCTGAATTCTTGGAAGATGTCACTCATCTGATCATCTCATTGCGTGCTGCTTTTTATCTCTTGTTAAAATTGCAGTTGGTCGCGGTTTATTCCCTTTTTTTTTTTTTTTACTTTTTTTTTTACAAAACTGACGACGTCAACATTGTTGTTTAAGTTTCAAGATTACCAAGCAAGAAATGAAAAATCTGTTCACTCAAATAAAAGTCTGTGACCATATAAAAACATATGTGAATATATTGATATTTAATAATATATAAGAGTAAAAGACACATCAAGTCAGTGTGAAATCTAGTATGGAGTCTCAGAATGAAATCTCAGAATGAAACCCATAAAATTGGAAGTGGAGATGTATTTTTAGATGCATTGGAATGAGCAAACAGTTGATATTTTACACGGTTTTTTTTTTCTACAAATGCTGTTTTAATTGTGTAAACTCGTCTCATTTATTCCATCCCTCAAGTATTTCACTTATCTTTGGAAGTCACATAAAAGTCATAAAACTCTGTGATTCAAGATTCAAAAGATTCCAGAGGTTTAGGTCACATACATATACATACTTTTATACATATATGCAGTGAAATGTCTTTGCAACGCACCTGGAGATAATGCACAATATTTACTAAACCAAACAAAATAGCTAACTTAATTTCTACCTTGCAACTAACTGAAACTGACTAATTCATAAAACGTAATGCAGTTAGTGAATTGAATAATTTTAATAAAATAAAATAAAAATAAAATAAGACTCAAATAGATGATACAAAGTAGGGGTACAAATAGAAGGGGATAGAGTTATGTATATGGGATAGGCTATTTGTATATACAGATATGTACAGTGAAGTGCATGTGAATAAAGTGAGTAAGGAGATATACAGCACAGTATACAACAGTACGACACAGCAATTAAGATTTGATTTGATCAAATAAATCTTTGAAAGAGTCCAGGTTTCTGTGGGGAAAAGATATCAAGGTCTGTATAATCCCTAATTGTGTTGTTATTATTATACCAAGGAATTATTCTCTCAGTTAATGAAAAATTGTGGTTTTCTATTGACGCTCACTTTTTAAGACTTTATTAACCCTTGGATGGAAATTCAGGTGTTACAGCAGAAATCACACATTATGTAAAGTATGTCTACATCCATCTCCACAAAGTCAACAGTAAGGAGCACAATGCTGACAATTTGCACTTTGCCAACTAGAAAACCGGTCAGCCCAATATGGCAGGTAAGTCCACTGTCATAACATCTACACCATTGCAGCATTAAGTCAGGTGAAGTCATACTTTATTTATAGAGCGCATTTCATACCAGGGCAACACAATGCGCTTTACAAACGAATACAACAAAGAAAGAGAGAACGTAGTTGTCAGCTGGTCATTACAAAAGAATGGCCTGAAAGACAGCAACTTGACAGGGAGCCAACGTAGAGATCTAAGAACAGGTGTGATATGTTCAACTTGTTTGTCCCAGTGAGAACGCGTGCAGCTGCATTTTGGATTAACTGTAGCCGCTGCACAGCTGATTTCGGGGGGCCGGTGAATAGGCCATTACAGTAGTCCAATCTACTCGTTATGAAGGCATGGATTAATTTTTCAGAGTCTGCTTTTGACAGGAAGCCTCTTAATTTTGAATTTTCTTTTAGATGGTAGAAGGCTGATTTTGTGATGTGATTGATATGGTTCTTAAAATTTAGATCGCCGTCTATGGTTACACCCAGATTGTTGGCTTCATTCTTGCTACAGGGACAGAGAACTAAGATGAGCTGCAATTTTCTGTCCTTGAGCCTTTGCACCAAAAATGAGTATTTCCGTTTTATCTTTGTTCAGTTGTAAAAAATTCTTTGACATCCATGCATTAATATCATTAATACAATGAGTGAGGGAGTGTATGGGGAGTAGGTCATCAGGAGACAGGGATATATACAGTTGTGAATCAGCTGCATAATTATGGTAATTTATTTTGTGTTTCTTTACAAAATGTGCAAATGGAAGCATATAGAGGTTAAACAATAATGGTCCCAGAATCTAACCTTGGGGCACTCCACATACAATATTCACTTTGTTTGACACAAAATCTCCAATGGACACAAAGAACTTCCTGTCCTGTAGGTAGGTTTCAAACCAATTTAAAACGGGGCCAGATAGGCCGACCCATTTTTGTAATCTCGCGAATAAAATCTGATGGTCAACAGTGTCGAAGTCAGCACTGAGATCCAGGAGCAGAAGAACAGATCGCTTTTTTGCATCAGTGTTTATGTGTAGATCGTTCAGAACTTTAATAAGTGCTGTTTCTGTGCTATGGTGAGGTCGAAAGCCAGATTGATAGGTGTCTAAAAGGCTGTTTAAGGTAAGATAGTTGTTAAGCTGAAGGTAAACTGTTGGTGCTCAGTGCGAACTCCTCCCATTTTCCAGTCGTTGAGCATCTCTGACGGGGTTGTAGACGGTGGATTAATAAGTCGATCAACAGTGGAGAAGAGCACTTTACTATTGTCGAGGTTTTCATTAATGATTTTAGAGAAGAAAGACTGTCTGGCCTGTTTAATTTCTATATTGTATCGATTGAGTCTATCACCGTAAATTTCAAGATGAACCTGAAGATTTGTCTTTCTCCATTTTCATTCTGCCTGGTGACACTCTCTCTTAAGCTGCCTAATAACTGGTCTCCAGGCGGCTTTTTATTTTTCTATGTTTTTATTTTCAACAGGTGCCATGTTATCAATAACATTTTGTATTTTGGAGTTGAAGCTGTTCACAGGATCCTCAGTTGAGGATGCCATGAACAGCGGTAACTCATTTACAATTCTCTTAAAGGTTTCAATGGTATTATTGTTAATGATACGTTTTTTAATTGTCGGGATACCTCTCTGTTGTACAGGAAGAGCAGACACGTCAAAGAAAAATGCAACAGTGGTCTGAAATAGATCCACGAGATAGGGTACAGTGATATTTAGTCCTTTTGATATTACCAAGTCCAGAGTATGCCCCTTATTGTGGGTGGGTCTAGAAACATGCTGAGTGAGGTCAAACGCCTCCAATTGGCCCATGAAGTGTTGAGCATCTGGGTCTATTTGATTGTCAATGTGAATATTTTCACCTGAGATAATTACACAATCATCATCAGTGGAGACCTTGGACAGTAGCTCAGAGAATTAATCAAAAAAGCCACATTTAGATTTTGGTGGCCGATAGACAGCGATGATTAAAATGGGGGCACTGCAGTTTATGGAGTTCAAAAGACGTTCAGCAAGGTGTTCAAAAGACGTGAATTCTCCAAAGAGGATTTCCTTGCAGGTATATATATCAGAGAAGACAGCAGCTATTCCACCGCCACTCTTGTCAGCTCTAGTGGTCTGGATGAACTTGAAATTAGGAGGTGCTGTCTCAATGAGTGCGACTGCGCCATTTCTACCCAGCCAGGTCTCAGTCAGTAGAGAGAAACCTGGGTTATGGGTACGAATATGCTCATTAACTAAAAATGACTTGTTTGTTAGTGACCTGACGTTTAATAGAGACATTTTTATTGTTCTGGGTGCATGGCTTTGCGGGTTACTGAGAGTTTGAGTTCAAACCAGGAGTAAATTGTTTAGATTCCTGTATGTTACAGGGAAGTTACTTAATTTCGCTCTATGGTTTATAGCTACAGGAATTTGTAAAGCAGAGAGACAGTCATTCATGTCAGAGTGGGTTGGACTCACCAAACATCAGCAGCGAACAGAAGATTTCAGCGTAAGTTCCATGTTCAAGGCGAGGAGCATTATTACTAATAATTAGTAGCATGCAGTGATATGCTGTCATTACTGTTTTGATGATGCTGCTTTTAATCAATAAGGTGTGTGGAACATTCAAGGTTGAAGGTTGAAGGGGAAAAAAAGTTTTTGGTCTCAAAGTTAATTTATTATAATGTTCAAGAGCCGGTTGTACAAGGGTTGGGCCATAGGTGTGCTAAAGAGCAGCTCTCTGGGATCAACAGTTTATTTTGGAGAGTCAGAGAATATATGGTCAGTTTGGCGTCACAGATAAGGCAAACTCTTTGACGGTCGAAGGAATGAAGGAATGTACAGTTTATCTATTTAGATTAGAGAGTTCACAGTACATACTGTCTGTGGGAATTAACAGTGTGCTAATCTGTGATAACATAGATTTAGATATATTGTTACACACAACTTTATATGGTCATGGTTACATAACATTGCAATGTAATTAAGAAAATTCCCATCAGCCTGCGGATCCCTTGTACAACTACTTGTACCTCTGGGTTGTAGACGTGTCCATAACGCAGTGGATAGAGAGTTGCTGTCGGAGCTCAAGCGGTTCCGGCCACGCTGCTTGGAGCTAGATTAACTCAGACTCGGTGAAGTCGGGTTTGAATGTGCGAGCACCTTCTCGGTTTGTAATGCGATTAATCAGGGGAACGCATCATTTTTAATGTTTCAATAAAGCTCATTTCCATTTAAACTCATCCAAACGAAATGATTTTACTATTTATTTTGGTGGAGTATTGTAATTCAGTCACATTCAATATTGTGGCAAACGCCACAATATTTTTTATTGTGCCTATTGTTTTATTTATTTATTTATGCATAATTCCTTTTTTTTTTGTGATTATTATTATTATTGGTTTTTTTTTGCCGGAGTGGCTCCAGACTCTTGAGTCATTCAAAAGATTTGCTCCTATGAACAAATCGTTTGCGCGTCTTGCATCACTGTTAGTAGGCCATAATAATAATAACCACATTTCATTGTAAACAGTGTACCTTGCGCAAAAAAAAGGCTGGGAAAGACCAATGTGATGTCTACCAACTTGCAGATTTCAAAACCTGATTTGTTTTTATCAGGTCCCTTTCTTCAACATAAAGAAAAACTAAATGTGGTCAACAGACGTACATAAATGTCAATCCATAGTAAAATGAAGGTTGGGAATGGCATGAAGTGGACTCCAGTTGAAGCTTGACTTCACACAGAGATGCAGTTAAAGCTCAAAGCTTGCCATGGTAGCCAAGCTGTTATCATTTCAGAGCAGGCTTCCTGGAACAGTCCGATTCGGGAAGTTAACAAGACTCAAAATGGAATAGGCGTGTCTTCCGGCGTCAGAGCGCTTTCTGCCACGAGCCGCCCATTCTGTTTGCAGAAACAACGGGGGAGGAAAGGAAATAATGGCTGGCCACTTTCTTTTTTTTATTTATTTTAGTGTCTTATCAAAATGTTCCTGAAAGTCCGTAAATCAACTTCACATTAGTACAGGAAATTAAAACATTTGGCTGGAACCCTGTAACAGGTTTTTAAATGTGTAGCTGCAAAAATCGATCTTCTGCCAAATCATTTCCAATCAATTGTTTTAAATATGTTTATTTATTTAATAATATCATTCATATAATAATAATAATAATAATAATAATAATAATAATAATAATAATAATAATAATAATCATAATCATAATCATAATCATAACCATAATAATACTAATACTAATACTAATACTACTACTACTACTACTACTACTAATAATAATAATAATAAATAATTAAATAAACCTAACAATAAAATAAGATCAAATATAATAGAATTAAATAATACAAAATCAAAGACAGCAATAACACAACTCGTATGACAGCGTATGTGTGTTAAAAATAATATATTGCCACCCATGACACGATATGTTGTCATGGGTTTATAAGTCAAATTGATTCTTTCTGAGCCATCTGCAGAACCTGTCCAGCCACAATCAGTTGATTCTTCCTGGAAATCTTAATACATTAGTCGCAGCAGCGGGTTGGACGGCCTTTCAAAGCTGAGGCATTCCTCCTCGTTTTAACCCCTCGAAACCTCCATTTTAAGTCGGTCCTGAGCGGATTAAAGCGCCGGGGGCCGGTGTTCCTGCAGACTCATGTGACTCCTAACACAATTGCGTTTTCAGATGGTCTCCCATATGGAGCTGATTCCAAAGGGACGTCCAGCTGCTACCTGGAGGTGACACCCAGGGCCCTTTCTGCATATTCAACGATATATCATCTTCAGTTTTTGTTTTTTAGTTTTTTTCCTCCTTCTATTTTTATGGCACTCAACCTTGATGTGAACAAACAGCAGAAAGACAATGAGACCTTTTTATTCAAAGGAAAGGAGAAGAGAGCGATGCCATCGTGTCCCATTGTTTTAGCCCTTTTCCCACTTAGGATCCATCATTTGGAGGTTGCTGTTGGAATTAAGTCATCAAAGTAAAGTAATCACACTTGGTAGACGGTTCTAGATGCTCCGAGCTATGGTCATAATATCTACATTACTAATGGCTGTCTCTAAAATATTTCTTGTGTGTAAATATCTTTTGAAAGCATCGATAGTTATCACCAAAATATCATCAAATTATCCAGACTTACTTGTAAACAAAAAATTATGTTTGATTTTGTCAATATCGGACAGGCAAGAATATATAATTTATATCTAATATGATATTTTATTTATTATTTGTATATGTATTATAGTGATCATATATATATACATTCTTATATAATAATAATAATAATAAATATTATTATTATTATTGTTATTATTGTTTTTTTCTTTAATTTTATTTTAATTGTTTCTATTTTATCACATTATTATAATATAATTATATAATGTGTGCAAACAGCTAATCAAAGTGCATATTGGTGGTATTTTTGGTTTGATGCCTCCTTGTTGCATAAAAGCATAACACTGTGTTTATTCTTTCTTTGACCTAATTGATATGAGTTGTTGTTATTTATTGCACAGCACCATTTGGTACGAGCTGCACGCACGTGAGTGGCCTTACAAGAGCCAGCCGGCCGAGGTGATCATGTGGCAGATCGGCAGCGGCTTGAAGCCCAACCTGACGCAGATCGGCATGGGCAAGGAGATCTCAGTAAGGAGGGTTCCACTGTGGGAGCCGGGGCAACAAATACTGTGCATGGTTTAAGGAAAGAAATATGTATATATAAAGACAAATAAATACAGGAGAATATCTGTGTCAAGTCGAGTTTTGACCAGTGGCGTGGCGGTGTCTTGGTAGGTGGGTATGCTGGGGCTTCCATTCCATCCCTGTGTGCACACAAAATGCTTGCTTTGTTTCAAATGCTCCAAGTGATAAGAGGTGTGCAGATTCTAAAACACTGTGGGAAAATAGAGTTGTAAAAAATTCCACAAAGCTCTCAAGAAGCGTGTCAGGCGAAATTAAGGAACCCGCCAAGCCGTGAAATGAACCCATGAACCCTGGACATTCACAAATAAGAATCCAGTTTTTAATGCTGTTTAGGCTTATTATGATGATTTAGTCCAGGTTGGAATACTATAAGTACAGTCGTTTTTGATCTAGATCTATCTATTTTTGAGTTTTGGTAAATTCACGCAATATCATGAGAAAACCTCGCTTAAAATTATGGCATTTAGTTTACGTTGCAAAACTTGTGTATTTGTTAATTCGATTGGTTCATTTGAAAAGGTGGAAGTGCCATTGCTCCAACATGGAATTAAATTAAAAAATAAATAACTCTGCCAAAAAATACACAGCAGCATAGTTGTCAGTGGGAACTAGGAGATAATCTTTTGTTAGAATTTTCCAAAACCCCCAAGACCCAAGCTTGTTACTGAATGTGTTACTGAACCACGTCACTTTAACGTTATTTATTCAACACTTTTTGAAAATATAAAAACATAAGTCAATTCTGGGATGGGAGCCTACATTTTAATAGTTTTCAAAAAACAGTGAACCTGTCCTTGAATTGTAATTATTCATTTATTATTATTATTATTATTATTATTATTATTATTATTATTATTATTATTATTATTATTACTATTCTTTTCCCTCCAGTTAAAGGTGTGATTCTGTCTCTGCAGGACATCCTGCTGCTGTGCTGGGCGTCCAAGCAGGAGGAGCGTCCCAGCTTCTCCAAACTCGTGGAGCTCCTGGAAAAGTTGCCAAAAAGAAACCGACGCCTTTCCCACCCCGGGCACTTCTGGAAGTCAGCTGAGTATGTCAAATGAGCTAGAGACAGACAAAAACAAGCAAACAACAACAACAACAACCTTAAAAAGCCTCCTTAAATAAGAAAAAAATAAATTTACAAAATTATTAATTCCCTGCCTTGAAACTCCGCCCCCGCGAGGACAAACTGCCCCCGGAAAAAAATGTCTTTATTTTCGGCTCCTGCGAAGCACCGGGGACTCATGTCGTTTCTTGTTTAGGTTCCAACCAAACCAACATGAATTCTGTGTCCATGTTTGTGATCAACCTGTTGTTATTTTTTGTTCAAAATAAGAAAATGATATTATTTGCGGCCGTTTTATTGGATTGTACTTTGTTTTGATGTCAGACGTTGAAAAAACATCACTATTCCATATCGCTGAGAACAAATGTAGGTTCAGATTTTTTGTTCCAAAATGAAAGTCATTGTTCTTTTTTTTTTTCTACCCCAATTACTATTATTATTTTTTTTATCCCATCCTACAATGTTCTGTGCGTATTTTCTCGTCCCGCCGTCCCCGTCGACGTCCTGTGCCATTCTTGGATGTCTCTGCCGGGGAAAAAAAAGCAGTTTGTCTGGAAAAAAGCTTAATTCAGAAGGGAAGGAGCGCGTCCAGGGCCCTGAACGCCGACGCGCCTCGGCTCGGGGACCCCTTTCCCCCCCGTCGCTCACGCGCCCCCCGCGTCGCATGGATTTGCCGATTCCACGTGCGGATCGTTCCCCCCCCCCCCTTTTTTTTTTTCTCGTTTTCGCTCATTTGATTTCTGTTGTTTTTTTGTGTTTGTTTTGACGCTCCTCCTCTGTGACACTTGAAATGTACCTCGGAAGTTAACTTCTTGAGAAATGCGATGACCGAGCCCCGCCCCGCCACCGGAGAGAAGCGGAGAGAAAAATGAACTAAAAACGAAATGTATTATCCTTCAATCAGAACGGTTCTGGATGAATAAATGTCCCAAATGACAGGACAAAATAAAACTCAAGTCGAATTTTAAAATGGTTTCATCTGTACAGGACAACAGAGCAAAAGAGAAAGGTAATATTTCATATTATTATTATTACTAAATATTATAGTAATATACAGTGTATATATATGTATATATATATATATATATATATATATATATATATATAAACTTAGTTTTGAAAATATCTGTAAACGTGTCCCATGGAACGACTGATACGCCAGAAAACCCAGGAAACCAATTTTACAAAACTAAAACGTACATTTAGGCTTGACAATGAACTGATTTACATGACCTTTAAAATATGGCTTGATGGAAGAAATACGAGAGTTAAAGGTTCCCTCGTTGCCTGTTAGACTCCCCAAAATCCAGCTTTTAATTTTGGACCTATCTACTGTATAAATAACTTCTGACTCGTATGAAGTCGGACCCGCATTGGTTCCATTCCTATGGGAAGGAATTGTTGAGTGAATCTAAAAAGCTTGCTTCACACCGAATCCGGAGACGCATCCAACGGTTCTATAAAAGGAGTGGATATGGTGACACCCAACATGATGTCATTATTTTATATACCTGACTTGCTGACGTGGTAGTGCAGTAGTGACTCGTAGTGTCAGCTCCGAAACGCGTTGCAAAATCTTTAACGCATCCCGGAGCCTCGAAACGCACACATCCATTCTGCACCGCGGTGGAGGCGGGGCCTATCACAGAGGAGGTGGGGCTTATCCCAGAGGGGGCGGGGCTTATCAGCGCTTTTCGCGACTCTCCGTAGAAATGAATGGACTTCGGGTTTGTTGTCATTTGTCGGATTCGGTGTAAATCAGGCGTAATTGTAAGCTGAAGATTGTATTTTTTCCTGTAATTTTTTTTTTTTTTAATCAAAGATTTCACACGGATAAATCCAAGGTGTACATTTATAATATAAATTAGTTCCTACCTTTAAAATTCAGTAGTATAGCCAGAATAATTGTACTCTATTTTAATATATCAGAGAAAACATATCGATCAAGAGCCTGTTGACCTGGATCCTGGTCCATTTTTCTACCCATAGGAAGACCCTTCTATATAATAATGATAATATTAATCATAATAATAATGATAATAATAATAATATTAATAATATATTTTATCTAAAAAAAATTATATCCAAGTCATATCGGAGTGGATTTGAAGCTGTGGCGTTGTAGAAGCTGTAAACTGCTTTTTGGGATCTCCCTCTCACTCTCTCTCTTTCTAGCCACGTCTCATAGAAGTAGACAATCCTCTCATGTCAAATGTAAAATAGTCATTTTCCACTCCATCACACACATGCACACACACACACACACACACACGCACGCACACACACACACACACACACACACACACACACACACACATGCGAGCGTGCGAACGCACGCACACACATCCGCCAGTGTTGGAAAATGCATAGGAACAATTTGCTGCTGTATTTTGGAGTACTTCTGTCTTTTTTCAATTTTTTGCTGGAATTCAAAATATTGTAAGTGGATCATTTATATTTGTACTGTTTACAACTTTTAAGTGCATGAGAAAGACTTATACGACGGAGGATCGATTCTTACTATCAAAAAAAATACATGTAAAAAAAAAAAAAAACGCGATCCCTCCAAAAACACTATATTCTATGAAAGGTCTGTGAGCGTTTTCCGCTGATGAGGAGTCGTCCGTCATCGGGGCCGTTTCGGAAGTTTAAAAGTTCTGCATCGGGGGCTTCGTAAAAAGAGATTTTCAACACCTTTGTATCAGAGAATGATTGTTATAGTGTATTTATAGAGAGTATATAAAGCTTAAAAAAAAATCTTAAAAAAAGAAACGACAGAAAAACAAAGGACCTGTGCACACGCTGGATTTGAGGACGAGCGGACGGGGAAACGAGAGGTTTTCCAACACCAGTGCCAACTTGTACATAACGGATTGTAGAACCATGTCTTCTTCTTGTCACTTGCCATACGTAGAAATATTCCATGTGAACCTTTGACTTTCTTTACCTTCAATGTACAGATAGTGTTTTTGTGCTTTTTGCCATTTTTTTCCCTTTTCGTTCCTTTATTTAAGTTTCGTTGTTTTGTTTTTGTTTGGGTTTTTTTGCCGTTGCTCACTTGGTTTTTCCTTTTCTTTCTCCTCTTCCTCCGTTTTCTTTTTCCGAGCTGCACACGCATTGAGATTGAGGCTGTTGTTCCCTTCGAAACCCTTTGTAATTGTAGAGTTTTAGCGCCGAAAAACGACAACAACAACAAAAAAAAAGCTTGTATTTTAACGATGCCTTATTGGTCCATGGCTTAGTGACGGGTAGGTTTTGATCACAAGCTCTTTATTTGCACTCATCCTCGACAAAAAGTGTATGACAATAAAAAGATGTTTTTCATTTTGGAATCTGTTTTGGTTTTTTCTGTTTGTGTGGTGTTTTTTTTTTTTTGTTTTTTTTTGGTCATCCTCCGTCTGCTCCTTCCCTTCTCCATGTTTTCTTCCAACTCTCTTTCGACCTTTTACACCTACTGAACAACGATAGCGTGGAGTCAGCCTGACCCAAAGAAATTATTCTAAAAAGCATGAAGTTAACCAGTTAGTTTTATGCATTCGGTCATTAAATAGCCTCATTAAATGACAAAAAATGAAATAATTGTGAAAAAAACAATTTTCAAATTTTGCATTGAACTATATTTAGAGGAGGATTCAATATATATACTGTAACTATTTATTCAGTATGGCTAATGAGTATTAATAATATTAATATGCTAATGCTGATATATGTGCGTTCTTGTAAAAATTGTTTAGGTAACCACAGGTATGGCAAAAATAAAACCCATTAAACAGATGAAGGCTCCTAATTTAAAGGGGCAGTTTAATCTCAGTCTAAATCACACTTTTAATCTCCTCAGTCGTGGTTTAAAATAGTCTCGGAGTTGCCCGAGTCTCGGCTTCACGCAACCTTATTTCCAGGAGGAAGATGAGGGCTAATTTAAATTCAATTAAACTGAAACGATCTTAAACGGAACCTTTGGATTAGTGGGCGTGGCCTCCGGGTCGACCTTGACGACGGAGGACACGGACGATCGGGGCTGGGAGCCGCACCG
Source organism: Zeus faber (assembly GCF_960531495.2). Classification (NCBI taxonomy): domain Eukaryota; kingdom Metazoa; phylum Chordata; class Actinopteri; order Zeiformes; family Zeidae; genus Zeus; species Zeus faber. Next base: position 4,677,319 of record NC_137203.1, read on the forward strand.
GGACCAGACAGGGGGAGCCGACTCGTCCTTCCTCACCTTGGTCCGGGACTCCCCGGCCCCGGACGAATTCATCCGAAATTCAGAGGAGGCATTTTCAAATTCTGCGTTCAGGGCTACCCTCGTCCTGAACCAGATCAGACAATGTCCGTGAAAACCACCCAAAGTGATATCAACCGATTTACAGTACCAGGATGAAATGACACAATATCGTGAACACATTCCTTTGTTGATCCACACTGAACAGAAATCATACCTTCAATTTTTGTCATTTCGTTTCAATTGGGTTTCATGTGGGATTTTGGGCCCAGTCACACGCGGCAACACTCGATGTAATGTAACCGTGGAACCTGTGAAATGGGATAAGGAAAAAAAATGGTGCAGCTCCTCGCTGCGCTTGAATGCCCTCCAATGGGGCAAACGCTTAAACCTTGGCTCACAATACATCCACTCAGCAAACGTCCAACCGGAAGAGGAATGGTCGCGAAACTGAACATCCTGTCAATCCATCTTTTCACTCTCGTTGTCGCGCTTGACGCGAGGGACCAGAGGCAGGAAGCTGCGTCCCTTCCTTCCGGCCAAATTCCCGTTTCTCCAAAAACGTGTCCAACGACGTGTCCAGGCGACGCGAGAACTCCGACGTCCGCCCCGTTGGATCGCGCCGGAGCAGGGCGCTCGGCGAGGTGGCACCCGGGTGGACAGGAGGGACGTTTACCGGGTGCGCCTCCCGAGCTCCGCCGCGCGGGCATGCGGGGGCGACGCGGCGTGGACCTATCATCTGCCGCGGAGACGCGCCCGTCGTCGGTGGAGACAAACGAGCCCGACGACGGTGGTGCAGAGAAGCAGCGGCGACGGATCTGAAACGTCGGAACTCCCCCCGGCGTCAGGTTTGCATTCCCCCACCGAGCGGCCTCCCAAATAAAACCACTGGAATGACGACAGAGTGTGTGTGTGTGTGTGTGTGTGTGCGTGTGTGTGTGTGTGTGTGTGTGTGCGTGCGTGCGTGCGTGCGTTTTGAGATTGAAGATCTTCTTATGTTTTTGCGTCGCACCTGTGTGCGACGCAAAAACAAAAAACAATGAAGGAAGAAAAAAATAACAACGTAAAGAAGAAAAAATACATAGATATAAGTCTCCAAAAATATAAGGAAAAAAAATACTGATAATCAATAATATAATGATAATAAACAATACGTATATACATCTATATACAGTATGAATGTTTGAATGTATGCACATATGTATATTTATATGTGAATATATATGTGTGTGTGTGTGTGTGTGTATGTGAATGTGTATGTGTGTGTGTGTGTGTGTGTGTGTATGTATGTGTGTGTGTGTGTGTGTGTGTGCGTATGTGTATGTGTGTGTGTGTGTGTGTGTGTGTATGTGTGTGTGTGTGTGTGTATGTGTATCTGTGTGTGTGTGTGTGTGTGTGTGTGTGTGTGTGTGTGTATGTCTTGACTGTTGGTGTGTACCTTCCTGTAAAGCCAGTCAGTGTGTGTCCATCATGTCTGCTTGCATTTTTCCGGTGTGTGTGCATGTGTGTGTGTGTGTGTGAGTGTTTGTGTGTGTGTGTGTGTGTGTGTGTGTGTGTGTGTGTGTGTGTGTGTGTGTGTGTGTGTGTGTGTGTGTGTGTGTGTGTGTGTGTGTGTTCTGTTTGTCTTAAATATTCTGTGAGCACAGTGAGTGTGTGTGTCTATCATGTCTGCTTGCATTTTTCCGGTGTGTGTGTGTGTGTGTGTGTGTGTGTGTGTGTGTGTGTGTGTGTGTGTGTGTGTGTGTGTGTGTGTGTGTGTTTCTGTTTGTCTTAGATATCCTGTGAACACAGTGAGTGTGTGTGTGTCTATCATGTTTGCTTGCATTTTTCCGGTGTGTGTGTGTGTGTGTGTGTGTGTGTGTGTGTGTGTGTGTGTGTGTGTGTGTGTGTGTGTTTCTGTTTGTCTTAAATATTCTGTGAACACAGTGAGTGTGTGTGTGTCCATCATGTCTGCTTGCATTTTTCCGGTGTGTGTGTGTGTGTGTGTGTGTGTGTGTGTAGGTGTGTGTGTGTGTGTGTGTTTCTGTTTGTCTTAAATATTCTGTGAGCACAGTGAGTGTGTGTGTGTCTATCATGTCTGCTTGCATTTTTCCGGTGTGTGTGTGTGTGTGTGTGTGTGTGTGTGTGTGTGTGTGTGTGTGTGTGTGTGTGTGTATGTGTGTTTCTGTTTGTCTTAAATATCCTGTGAACCTAATGAGTGTGTGTGTGTGCATCATGTCTGCTTGCAATTTTCCGGTGTGTGTGTGTGTGTGTGTATGTGTGTGGTGTCATGGCTACTGTTTTCGGTGTGTATGCATTATGTGTGTTTGTGTGTGTGTGTCTGTTTCTGTGTGCTCGTCCCTTCCGGTGAACCCAATGAGTGTGTGTCCATCATGTCTGCTTGCATTTATTCTGTGTGTGTGTGTGTGTGTGTGTGTGCACTGTGACTCACCAGTTCAGGAGGGGTGGATAGAAGTGTGCCGGCAGACTGATGGAGGGATGGAAGCTTCCCTCGCTCTCCACCTCCGTCAGCAGCATTCACTCTGCATCTAACTTGTATCAATGTGTGAATGGCAGCGTTTTCAACCCCATTACAAAAAAAAAGATGAAAAATAAGATCCCAGTCGTGAAAGTTATATTAAAATGGAATTTTTCCATTATAATATAACTTTGACGATATATATTTTTTCATCTGAACCGAAGTTGAAGAAAGTTTACAGAGTCTTGCAAATAAATGATTTGGAAAAAAAATAGTTATATTTTCTGACCGCCGTGGACCATTTTATTTTTATAATTTATACAACATTTATATAATTTATTAAATTTATAGAGAGTGAGCAGGTTGGTGTCATTAGAATATTCTGAATATTCTTCCTTAAATAATGAACTTACAGAAGTTGTAGAAACGTGAAATGTGCTGTAGTTGGCAAAAGTAAAAATTTCAAGGCAGAAAACGAACCAAAAGTGCCTCATGTTTCTTGCATTTAAAAGTTTGCGATGCGGATAAGGTTCAATACGTCACGCCAGTGATTCTCACACGTCAGTGGGATGTGGTTCGAGGCTGTGAAGTCGACGCCGCCCTCCCCGGGGTTCAGGTTTGTGACCGACGCCGGGTCACGGGTTCCAACCCTATCGGGCCGGATTGGCCGAATCGTACCCGAATCGGCGGCTTCTGCGAGGAGTTGGTGGCTTTAGTGGTTGTTCACAAGCGTTTCCTCCTGCACCAAAACGTTCTGCATTGCTGATACGCACTCCTGCCAGTGCCCTTGAGCAAGGCACTGGCTTTGGAAGCAGAGTGCAGAGCAGACTATGGTCACCAGCATCCCCTAATACTTAGGAGTTAGGGTTAGCGTTAGGGTTCCAAATTGTAGGTGCATTCAAAATATAACATTTAGAAAGTCTATCTAAAATACCGGTGTCACTAGTTTAGCACATGGTGGTTGCATTTCCTAATATTCTGATTCACAAAACCTGCAATTGCCACAACATTCGCAGATTTTCTATTTATATGTGTGTGTGTGTGTGTGTGTGTGTGTGTATAGTGGCCAAAGGTTGTTTGCAGGCTGCATAGTCTGTACTTTAGTGATAACATACTTAAAAACAGCGATTAAAAAAACAAATGACAGTTAAATATAGCTCAATAACTGAATATGAGATTTGTCACTTTAAAAGAAAAAAAAGGAGATTATATTGAAATTAAATGAATATTTTGGAGCTGGCAAATAAAACCTAGAAGCTATAACCTATAATTTTACTTTTAAACCTTTGTTAACCCTTTTTTTTTTCGAACCTTTTAATGATTTGTTTTTATCCATTTTATCCATCCATCCACTGTTTTTATGGTCATTCCAGAGAACTCTGATTTCTCTCATTCCGGTGTGTCCTGTTCATTTCATCTCAGTATACCTTTTCTTCTCCCCCAACGTGGTGCTTTGTGTTTCATCCGATTTCGGAAAACAAAAACAGCAACAAAAGTGGAGGTGTCCGGCGGCGGAGAGGTGGAGGACCTGGCCTCGGGAAGTAAATATCCGCTCTGGGATTTGGAGTCCACCGATTAGCATGGAGCACCATGGAGCCCTCCATGCTGCCGTGAGTGGAGGCAGCTGGAGCAGTGCACAGCTGGAGGTAAAACAGGGCAATGGGACTTTTCACTTCCCGGACCAGGACTATTCCACCGCGCCAAAAACGCCGTCCCTGTTTTGCAAAACAGGCGGCAACTCGAAGGGGGGGGCGGCACATTTTTCAACCAGATTATGGGATGGTGCCTTTCGGAACCGATGACATTGTTGACAGAGGCAAATGAAATGACCGGAGGCGGAGAAAACGCCGTCGGGTGTGTCGTGCGTCGCTGTAAGTGGCCACCTGAGTGCAGTAAACAGGCGCGGTGGCAAACGGCGCCGCCTCAGCAGAGCGGGGGCGGGGTCGTCTCCGTTCGGGGAGAGACCCCCGCGTGGCTCGCTGCGCGGCAGAGAGCGTCCGTTTTGGCGAACGACGATGAAGAACGAGGCCGAGCATCCATCCTTTGGGTGAGAAAAGTATTTTCTCTGCCAAGCATCACTTTTTAATTCAACAAATGATATATAATACAATATATAATAAAATATAAAACGTGCAGGTGCCTTAGCATATTAGAGTAAGGTTGAAAGGTAAAATAACTTTTGATTTTATGTTGATGATACCTCAGATTCTTTCTATTCTTTTTTTTTTTTTTTTATACAGTTATTTTGTACGGAAGCCCTGAAGGACAAAGTAATAGTCAACTTGTAATTCAAAATTCATTGCAGGCCGGCTTTTGTCAACACAGGTTAAAAAGCAGGAAATGGGAGCAAACAGCCTGAGTGTACGACGCCGTCACACTTTGTCGTCTGATTTGCTCAGGAAATTGTCACAGATCTACACATCACCACAAGAAATATTATATTATATTATATATATATATATATATATATATATATATATATATATATATATATATATATATATATATTTAGACCCGCAACCAGAAGCAGAATCAGTTCTATTCATCAGGTACATTTACAGTAACAAGGAATTTATTCTGCTTGGATTTGGAGCGTAAGAAAATAGAGAATAATAATAATAATAATAATTATTATTATTATTATTATTATTATTATTATTAGTAGTAGTAGTAGTAGTAGTAGTAGTATTATTATTATTATTATTATTATTATTATTATTATTATTATTATTATTATTATTATTATTATTATTATTAATAATAATAATAATAATAATAATAATAATAATAATAAAATAGAATAACGTAAGAAAACGTAAGAAAAAACAATTCTAATTAAAGTGTCAAATGTATACAAATTGTAAAAAAATATATATATATATATCTATATAATTCATAAAATACCTACAGTACATACCAGGACATACAACCATAAAAAAAAAAAAAACTTTAGGGGAAGACAGTAACTTAGGTATTTTTTTATGTTGATATAAAATTATCGTAGTGTAAATTGGTGAGGGAATCTGGAAAGTAACTAGACAAAAAATAGTAATAAATAAATACAGCACTAAATACATAAATAAATAATGATAAGATCTTGATAACATTCGTGTTTTTGATATATAAATATGTTTGGTTTGGTTGACGTCGATCCATGAACCTGTAGATCCGTCCAGAATGACGTCCTGGAGCTCAGGTCCAGACTGTGCTGGACTCAACATGTCGCCGGCATCTGCTCCCATCACTCCCATCAATCAGCAAACCAACGTCATTTTGCACTGGCAGCAAGATGCGGTCTCTTGAAATGAGATCAGATCTTTAAAATTTGGGAGTAATGAAATCCCGATTTTTATGACTTCGGGAATCACGACCCGCAGCAGCTCTTCATCTGATTATTTGGGGAGGAAAATTGTGGTGATTTCACAGCCCTCTCAGCAGCCTGAGGGACTGGACTGTCTGATAACCACTCGGCACGCCCACGCTGGCTTGAACTGTACGTCCCAAAAATAAATCTTACATAATACCAGAGAACGGAGGATGTGACCCTGTCTTTCCCTGCAGCGGGCCCGACGACGCTCCATCTGGCACAAAATGTGCAACGACCGCACCACTCAGACCAATATCTATTGTAGGTCTCAGGGACAGGGGGTTTCTCCAAGCCGATAAAGAAAGATGAGCGGCTTCTGGAGGTATTAGCTAAAGTATTCCTACGCTAAAATCATGTCCCGGTGTTTAAACTGACATATGTGAAATATTCTCTGGTTTGGGGAATTTGTCATTGGTGTGTATGTGTACGGGTCTAAGTAATGTGTCCGTGTCCCGCATCTGCATTTGTATGATTTGGACGTATTCATCCATAAGTGATGAGGTGTCCCACAAGGCTGCGTGTTAGGCCCACCACAAATTAACGCTGTTTCTGCCCCCCTCCCCCCTCCGTCTCCCTGCTCCAGGCTGTAGCGGAGGCAACGATGGGACTGCGGCTTAGCGTGAAGCTCGGCTCATCGGCTCCACAACGCTAACCCCCTCGCGCCCTCACCCCCTCCCCCGGCCCCTCACCCCCCGAACTCCCGCTCCGGTCCTCGCGCGACCCGACGGCTCCGCCCGGCCAGGGCCTCGTGGGGCTGTTTGAAGGTTGGGCTCGGCCTTAACCCGTCAGCGCGCCGGAAGGCGACCGGGACACGGCGCCGGACTTTCCCGGACGGGAGCCTTTCTCCGTGCTATGCCTCAAACTCCAAAAAAACTGAAAAGGACTCCGTACGGACGGTACCCCTCCCTGTTTCCGCGTATGCGTCATCCATGACACAACTCACCTCGTCTTCAGCCGCCATGTATTCCATGATTGTACTTCTAATTCTAGAAAACTCCCAAAGGCCAATCTGCTTTATCTGCTTTGAGTCACGACGTGGCCGAGGTATTTTGGGAAAGTGACTTTGTTCCAGTATGTGTGTGTGTATGTATGTATACAGTCTATGTATGTATGTATGCATGAGTGTATGTGTGTGCGCTTGTGTGTGTGTGTGTGTGTGTGTGTGTGTGTGTGTGTGTGCATGTGTGTGTGTGGTGTGCGTGTGTGTGTGTGTGTTCGTGCGTGCTTGTGTGCGTGTGTGTGTGCTGGTGTTCGTGTGTGTGTGTGTGTGTGTGTGTGTGTGTGTGTGTGTGTGCATGTGTGTGTGTGGTGTGCGTGTGTGTGTGTGTGTGTGTGTGTGTGTGTGTGTGTTCGTGCATGCTTGTGTGCGTGTGTGTGTGCTGGTGTTCGTGTGTGTGTGTGTGTGCTTGTGTTCGTTCGTGCGTGTGTGTGTGTGCCAGCGTGTGTGTGTGCGTGTGCGTGCGTGCGTGTGGGTGTGTGTGTGCGTGTTTGTGCGTGTGCATAAATGCATTACGAGCGCTGCGCATTACGACCTCATCGCTTTCCCATCCTTCCTATGTTAATCACACTGAGTGAATTCCGATCCCTCGCAGCGACGCAGCCAAAAGGTTTTTGGGCCTATTTATCGTTTTTATGTCATCGGTAAGTTTACTGAGCGCACACGTCATCAATCAGCGTTTTTATTTCCCCCTCAGACACGAATGGAAACATTAACGGCGGGAAGTTGCTCAAAACAATGATCACAGAAACCCGATGCGGATTCAAACTCTGACTTTAACGTCCGCCGAGTCAGATTTGAGGATCTAATCACTCCCCGGCGGGGGAGCTGCTTCATCTTTCAATGCATCCCATATTCTCACATTTCTCCTATCGGTTTACCTACTTTGAGGAGGCTCATTCAGAGCCTCAGACAGACAGCCATAACTCCCGTCGTAACCTTACAATCAAACATATTAAGATTGCGTGACTGTAATATGGTTTTCTTTTGAAGTGCTCGTCCATTTGTGAGCCTTTATTCTCAACAGTCGCTGGGTTGACTTTTCTCCCAAAGTAGGAAAAGTTTGGCGAGGCCGGATCGCCCGGGAAGCCGCTGCTTGTCGGAGGGAGTCGAACCTTTTGATGAGAATGTTCGGGATCAAACGGTTCGATGACACGGGACGCCGAGTATGAAATGACGACGCTCAGCCGCGGGAAATGAAACTGAACCGAATGAATCACACTGAATGAATAATGATAAATATGAGCTCATGGAAATGGTGAACAAAAACAAAAGTTGAAAGGTACGGATTAATAGCTAGAATTGATTTAGTGAATTAAAGTAAATAATGACATAACTTAGATTCATTAAACAACTTCATTAACTTCACAAATTTAATTTATGTATTTCCGACTAAAAAGTGACGGAGCAGCAGAGAATACACTGAAGAAATAAAACAAATGAAACGGACATATTTTAGTGTGAATTTTAAACCAAAGTACCTTCTGGGTGCCATGCCGTGCCAACACATGTATGGTGAAAAAACAGAGAGCTAGTAGCTACCCTAAAAGTCACACGTCGACGAGGGAATTACTGTTATTTTCCGAGTTCGCCTTGAACGCAGCGCTTCCTGCTTGGAGCGCTCAGGGCGTGGCAGGAAGTGGAGTAATTTAAATGCATCCACAATAAAAACACACTGTTTTTATTTGCGTTGTTTGGGAGTACCGTTTTTTATTTGACCACATTTGAGAAAATACGCTATAATACTTATATATTATATAATTCTGCAATTCCCGTTCAGCCAGAGCGTATTGTAACGCTGGCTGCAGCAGCTTTCCACTAGGAAACGGCACAACCTCCTGTTTCTAGTTGCTTAGGCTAGCACAGATAGAGTTATTTTATTTTTCGGAATAACACAGACGCTGCCTTTAATGTGAGTTTCACATATTTGAAAAGGAGACTCTTCTAAATCTTCTATGGTCCCAATCTGCTGTTGAGACGATCCTGTCTTGAGAGGATTGACATCTTTTTCCCTCGTCTTCATCCTCATCTTCATCACTGACATCATCGTGGACTCCGCGAGATGCCGTCCTCGCTCCTGCTGCTGTTGTTGTGTGAAATTTCTACCTTTTCTACCCTTCCAGAAAGTTGGAATGTTAATCAATGACGCACCGCGGACCTCGACATCAAGATTGTGTTTTTTGGGGGTTTTTTTGTGTAACACCTGGTTTTCTTCTAGAAATAGAGGAGAATTGTGGAATAAAAACTTGTATATATTAATCTTTTGGCTGTTTTCTTGCAGTTTATCTTCCCACTAATGTGATATTCACCTCCAACGGCAAACGCTGCATTACGGATCGTTATGCATCACCCCGTGGAAAATGGCAGATATGAATTTAAAAAGAGGATTCCGCGGCGAAAGGATGAAAACTTGAATATTTACCGTAATGTTTATTACCAACTCCTGCTGTTATGGATTTTTGTTTCCTGCACCATGGGATGAGATTTATGAGGTTGTGTGAAAAAGCGGCATGATTCATACACTGAGCCTGCAGCATAATTCCTTAATTAATGTTGTCATAGATGCTGCTTATCTTGCCCTGATATCAAAATAGGAAAGCTAATTTATTATTCTCTTGATATTATCCAAGGAAGGCCAAATAATTCAACTTGTTTAAGTCATTTGGAATTCAGCGTGCCATTCAGCGATGGCTCATGGCCGTCATCTGGGGAATGGATGTTTTTGGACGTTGCACCATCAATACTAATATATTTTTATGTCTTTTATGACTATTAGTGGGGAGCTACACCCTTATGTTGTGCAAGGCCTATCATTTCTTGAAAACAAATGATCATGCATGTAGGTTAAAGTCATTTTGATCTTTGAAACATTTTTCTTATAGTCATTTTTATAATATTGAGTAAACCATTTTCAAACAATCAAAAGTCAATCAAATGATTCATTCAAAGTGCCGTTTCCTTGGTCCACCTCACATATTGACGTCAATGAAAAACGTTTTTAAGAATGGGCAAAATCGTACATAGATGTTATATACTGTATGTCTTTATGTCCAAAAATGAAGGAATCAAATTATAAATACTATAATAAGGTATTTACGAAAATTGCGGAATCCCTCATCAGCTCAATATAGAGTAGAGCAGTGGTCTTCACTACGTTGTCGTACTTTATACACCTTATGCACCAGGGAAATGCTTCCATTAAGGTGGAGACGATGTTTAATTGCAGCTTTCGGGGAGGAATAACGGCAAAGCCTTTCAGCTTCATAACTGTTGTACCCAAAACAACTTGTGTACAATTTATGATACGTTGAGATATTACCGCCATTATCCAAGCGAAGGTGTTTGAGCCACACGCCACAGATGCTCCTCACAAGAAGAACTCTGATGAGCACATTTCAACCGTGCAGTGCAGTTGTGATGGAAGAATGATGCAGATTGCAGCAGAATGAGAAGCTGATAATACAATAAAGTAATAGTATTCTAATTCACTACTCCCATCAGACCAATACGGAACACAGCGATGCTCTCCAAGGGTACATTTAAGTGTAGCAATACAGTGCAGCTCGGAACCGCTCGGCCCCTCGGCAGCTTCGGTGCAGTTATTGAAGGAAAAATAGTTTTACCGCCCCTCGGAAGCTGATAATGGTCGATAAAATGTAAGATCACAGCGGAAGGAGCGACTGAGCGATCACAGGGGTCTCAGGAGGAGCATACGAAGGCCACGCTGACTGCCAATATGAGGAATAAGAAGTCAACTCAGACTCGCCCAGTTTTTCCCCAAGTTGAATTCATGTGTTGCGCGAAGGAGATGGCTGCCAGAGAGGGATGCGGGGCGACGAGAGGGCGGCGACGGTTCCGTGTTGTGGACCAGGAGGTATCGGGTGGAAATGTGTGGAATGGAAAAGCAGAAATGCAAAGCTCATCTTGGCCACTGGAACGCCTGCAGGAGTGTTCGCAGGGCGAGGCGGTTTGGGGCAGTCTTTCCCAGGGTTGTGGTTGGTTGAGGTGCAGATAGACAGTATAAGTAAATAAGATGGGGACGGTAGCTCAGGAGGTAGAGCTGGTCGTCTAGTAATCTAAAGGTTGCTGGTTGCTGGTTCGATCCCAGGCTCCTCCTGCTAGCATGCTGTAGTGTCCTTGAGCAAGACACTTAACCCCTCATTGCTCCTGATGGCTGCGTCCGTCGGTGTTTGAATAATTGTAAGTCGCTTTGGATAAAAGCGTCTGCTAAATGTAATGTAAAAAAATGTAAAAGATGAAATGCATTGAGATTATTGATAGTCACTGAGCAGGGGTGCTACGCTCACTGACTCGGTACCGATGTGAACCCATAAGCACGACACTAAAACAATCAAAGGTCAAAGAAGTCAAAGTCCACACGGTTCACTCCAAAGAACAGGCAGGGATCAAAACCAGGAGATCAGTCAGAGAAGGCAAACTTATCAGGCAGGGAACAGGCAGAGAATCAGGGTCCAGGGAAACAGGCAGAGAACCGGGGTCCAGGGAGACAGGCAGAGAACCGGGGTCCAGGGAGACAGGCAGAGGTTTGGACGGAAGGTACAAGAAACAGGTCGTACTGCGGGAAAGCTGAGCTCAGAAGTGGACTGGTATTTAAACTGTGGGACTAATGAGGGAATGAGCTGCAGGCGGAGGAAACCAGGTGGAGGGAAGGGAGTGAAATGAAAATTTTTCATGAAATGAAAATAAGACAGAAAAACAAATATAACTACGGGGCGATCAGGGAGGGTTCATGACAATGAGCGCCTGCAGAGTACGAGCACCTCTCTGGGTTTCCTCATGCGGCTGCTGCGTTTCAACCGCCCACGGAACACAAGTTCTGTGGCTTGTCGAGGTTAGACACACCTGCTAATGGCCCCGAGAAAATCTAGATCTGGAATCGGTCCAGGCGGGCGCTGCTACTTGGCCCTGCTCCCGGGTGAGATGACACTCGGACAGGTCACATGCAGAGAACTAGTTTCCCCGAGAGGAATTTATAAAGTATACAAAACAAACGACTCTTCAGGTTGTGAAACGATGTCCAAAACCAGAGGATGCTCAAATGGCTTGCGATAAGTTACTGTGTATCCCACAATTCAATGCAATGCAGAAGACGTTTCTATGTCATGTCGTTGCTACATGACCAGCAGGTTTGTCCGAGAAGGCGTTATTTTGAATCACATACCAACATCTAGTATGAAATGCACCATTCCAGCCGCAGGGCTTCTTCAGCTTCCATTACATAGGAAATTGAAGGCTTTGCAGTGGATGAAGCCCTAAGTCATTTGCCTTCAGTTCACGATTTGAAAGTTGTACTTTAAATAATTTTTTAGTCGGATAGTTGCCAGGTCAGGACTCCATGGGGGGGGGGGATAACCCCTCCATTTTTCCATTTTGCAAAATTTGATGGGGTCCTGAGGCCCGAACACGGATTCATACTAATTGAATGGTAATTTCCATTCAATCGGGGTTGGACGGAATTCAGCTGTAAAATCTAAACTTGTTACATCACTACATTTCTTTGAAAATGCCCGCATCTGTGTTTTAACTGTATAGAAACAGAACCGACAGGCTTTCCCTGGGCTGCATCTCACTGGATGCTGAGCTCAGAGGGGAACCCGGACCCTCCGTCGGCGTCCCGAGTGATCTCAATTAGCGCAGCGGTGCTGAGCGTGCCAGTTGGAGCGACGTTCTGGCTCATGAACCTCGCTGCTGGATGCGAGCGGTGTGTAATTTCAGACTCAGATCAGGGGAAATAAATTAAGGAGAAATTACTGGTTGTCAGGACTCCTCCTAATAAAGGCAGATCCAAAATGTGTGTAAAATACCAATGTAATGTGATCTAATCTGTGCCCTAATCTCATCTGATATTGATCTAATACAATGTCATCAAATCTAATAAATCCAGTCTAATCCGATCCCCATCTGATTTTGACATCATCTGATCTGATCTGTTTTAATCGAATATGATCTCACATTATCTCAGACATAGATAGATAGATAGACGGACAGACAGATAGATAGATAGATAGATAGATAGATAGATAGATAGATAGATAGATAGACAGACAGACAGACAGACAGACAGACAGACAGACAGACAGACAGACAGACAGACAGACAGACAGCTAGATAGATAGATAGATAGATAGATAGATAGATAGATAGATAGATAGACAGACAGACAGACAGACAGACAGACAGACAGACAGACAGGTAGATAGATAGATAGATAGATAGACAGACAGACAGACAGACAGACAGACAGACAGACAGGTAGATAGATAGACAGATAGATGGACAGACAGACAGACAGATAGATAGATAGATAGACAGATAGATAGATAGATAGATAGATAGATAGATAGATAGATAGATAGAATGAATGCAGAATGCATGCGTCAGAATGCAGATGTCTAATTGAGATGTTAATTACTGGTGAGTGTAGTAAATCTGATTTCATTTATCTATAATACATTTTAACATTTTCCACAAAAAACATTTTGACATCAAAGAAGTTGCCGGAACCCTCCCAGTACCTCCGCGGACCGCCTAGGGGCTGCGGACCCGCGTTTGAGGACCGCCCGATGTGACCGAACGCGATCCGCCAATCGAACATGAAGCGATGTAACCCAGTGTGCCCAGCCCCCACGGGAGTTTGATCGGATCCGCCTTCGAGAGCGCAGCATGGCCGGCACGCGGGCCCGGCGGCACGCGGGCCGGGCGGGACGACCCCCTACAAGAAAACAAGCCGCTGTGGGGGCAAAGGGAACTGCAGAGAGGAAGCGTGCGCTTTCAAACGGTGGAAAGGCTCGGTTTTAGCGTCTGGCGGCGAGTGCCGACGGGGGGGAGGGTGAGTCAGTCGCCAAGCGGCTGATCCTGTTATCTACAGTGCTTTGACAGCCTGCACTTCCCCCCCAACATCGCTGGCCTCACGGAACATCACATGATGCTATCGTGCAGTGTCTTTGCTGGGAATCCAGAGGAAATGTTACGTTTCCATTGCTCAATTCAGTTATGGTTAAAATGACGAACATGTAGGAGGAAGTGATCAAGTTTTGGGTGAATGATCAATGTTCCCACGAGCCACTCAAGCCTATTCTAAGTTCTGTGTTTCTTGGAATATTTATAAATATTGCAGAATCTTCTTCCCTCACTAGTTGGCAGAGGAAGTTGAGTCAGAAAGGGCAGAAATCGAAAGCAGCCATTTTTTCAAAAATTTTGAAAATTATTTTGGCTAAACTCATTCAAAGTTCAGTCGTTCCTCCGTGTGACAGTGTCAGACAGTATTAACTACCATTATAAACGAGTATGCGCTGCTAAAAGTGTTGTTTGTCAAACAGTTTTAGGCCCATCTAACATGGATTTCTCGAGTTATGATAATTTTCATCAAAGTGTGCACCTGTGGGGGAAAAAAACGCCATTTTCAGCCGATTTAAACGTTGAGAAGGCGGACAGGTTAAAAGCTTCAGTCTACATCCTATTATCTCCAGGATCCGGCGGAGACATTAAAGCACCGGGCGTCGTACAACTCCCCACTTGTAACAGGTCAAAGTGGCCTCACCGGGGCGATAATACACTCGTCCATAATGTGGCCTGAGATTGCCAACGGGTTCACAGGGGAGTTTTTATAGAGAAATTCCTCATCCTGGAGGATCATCCGGCGACAAGAGCGACAAAGGAGCAAAATTTGTCAGACAGGCGTTTGCGCCAAATGCCGAGCCGAGCACCGCCGCTGGTTGTTTACAGGAAACAGAATGTGGAAACATGGTGCCTTACAGCACTGCAGGGAAATAGGAAATTTTGACATTTCAAAACATGTTAAAAAAAGTGAAAAAGTTTTCAAGGGACTTTCAGATTTTCCATTTAAAACCAAAATCAGGCCCCATACCAACTATATTTAAAAAATTACCTTATTATAATAATAATAATAATTATTATTATTATTATTAATAATAATAGATAAATAATAATTAATAATAATAATAATAATAATAATAATAATAATTATAATAATAATTATAATAATAATTATAATAATAATAATATTCTTTGCTCTGCTAGTGAAGAAGTCGTTCCTTTCATGTCTTAACTGATGCAACAACCTGTTCTGAGTGACTCTGCGACCTCGCAACCCTGCATGGTTTAAGTTTGATTGATAAATAACCTCTGGAGGGTCACTGCTGAAGCAATTATGAAATTCTCGTAAATGACAGATAAAGCCTGAAGGGGTTTGAGAGCAGAGTAATTTAGTGGCCTGATTCTGGGAACGACAAACACGCTGCACTTTGTCTTGAGCGAAGCCCCGCGCAGAGTTGTAGCTGGTATGGAAAACGCCTGCTGGTTCTGATCCTTCTGCCTCTCTTTTCCTGGAAGGGGGTTGCGATTAAAAATGGGGACTATTTGAATGAGGATTTTTAAAATGAATAATAGGGTAAAATATTCATTCGTTTTGAGTAAACAGTCCCAGTCGTTAGTGCCTGGCCACTCCGAGCGTCGCCGTTGGCCCCTTTCCAATCTGCTCAGCGCTGTTGACTCGTTCCGTCAGCGTGATCAATCCCTTGGTTCCGGGACGATCCGGGACGCCCGCGCGGAGTGGGCGTCTTCTTTTCAAGTCGGGCGGTTTGCGTGTAATGCGCCCGTACTTGTTCCCGCTTCGTCCCGGATCCTTCGGGTCCTCCGAGTCCTTCGGGTCCTCCCGATGCTCCGCTCCTTTGGTTCTTCGGTTCTGCGGTTCAGCCCGGGGGCCGCGTGGACTCAACACAGATATTAAGTTTCAGAGCACATCAAAAGGATAGCAGGCTCCGGTTCTTCTCATCCTTATCGCCCCTTTCCCAGCTCTGCCCACTTCATTTCCGGGGTTCTGCTCTTCCTGCCGGGGAAACTGCGGACTTCTGAGCCCTGGATGTTGGGCCGAAAGAGATAGTTCTATGAAAGTGATGCATCAAAAAGAATACCTGTTTTCATTCAGCAGTTTAACAGTAATGGGAAATTGTTTGGCTCACCTTTTAGTTTTACCTCCAGAAGTAAACCTACAGTTCCACCAAAATATGTAGACGTGATGTTCAACAAGCAAAACAACTTTGATACTTGAGTACATTTTATATACGTATATTCCAGTAATATTAAATTCAAAAGGAAAGTATGGAATCTCAGATATTTCATCGAATATAATTTTGTTTTCTTGAAGCTCGGGCCACATTACGTGATTTTCAAGGCAGATTTTTCACCGATTTGAGCGGGAGGCTCAAATCGCTCCCTATACGGACCCAATCGGCCAGGTCACGTTTCAATCAAACGTGTTTTATTTTATCCCGGCTCATCTTTCCAAAATCAGTCAGTGTGTGCGCGTCAAAGCCTCAAACCGCAACGGGGAGTCATCGACAGCCAATGAGATCATGCGGCTGCACAGTGAACAAAGCCAAAGGAAGCAGCAAATGGGCGAGTGTGGACTGAATAGTGTCAGAGTCATGAGGGTCTGATGAGCGCATAATGCCATTGCTGCAAGTAACCTTTTTCAGAATACTCAATGAGAACTCTGTTTACTTCTTTACATATCATTCCCTGCCACTAGGGGGCGCAGAGTAATACCGTGGCACCTTTTTCCAGAGCGACTTGCCGGAAGCAGAAACAAAAAAAACGTCAAAACAACAAAAGCGGCGGTGGAAGACGGAGGATGCTTCAGCCGGAGGAGTCGGTTGTGGCTTTGGCGGCCGTGTGGATGAAGAAAGAAAATCCGGAAAGGAGGTTGAAGGCCGCCCCCTGCCGTGACGCAAGGGCATTTGGACCAATCGCCCGACGAGGGGAGCTCTCAGAGCGGAAAAAAAAAAAAAAAAAGAGAGAAAATACAATGTTCGCCTCGGGGCCTTGTGAACAAGAACAAGGAGTTTTACTTCTTTTTAAGAATGCCTGATATTTCTAACGTTGTACTTAACCTCAGACCGTGGCAGCGTCTGAGTGGTTGAGTGAAGTTACTGCAGCTGATTAAAATCTCTGATGATTAGAGACAATGATGAGAAGTTACTCTACCCGACTGAAATGAACTGAATGAGAAGAAAATCTCAATTATACCACGGCCCAAGGCCCGCATTCCCTTCAAGGCCCGAGTGTTCTTTTGGAGAGCCAAACCAACTGTCAACATTAGCTGCTGTTTTGAACTTTAACGCAATGAGCCTCCTTTTGACTCCCTCGAGTGCGGACCTGTGGAATCCTGTTCGGTGAAGCGTGAGACCTTCGGCGCATGGCGCGTGAAAAATGAAGCCGCTCTACAGATGGTAAACATTTTGAAACAAAATTAGTCTATCAAATCAATTTGGATGTATGTATGTGTTTGTGTGTGTGTGTGCGTGCGTGTGTGTGTGTGTATGAGAGTGAGATACACGTGAGTGAGGTACATTATATTCATATCAATCACAGCAGAGTAAACAAGATGAACATAATGCATGTTTTGAGTGTGGGAGTGATCCGATGCCGAAAACATCGCTCACATAAGTCGCGGCAGCGAGTAAAGTAACCCAACTTTATGTAATCAATAATAATCACCGTAAGGTATACACTCATTGGATTTAATCGATCGTTCGAACCCAAGTTTCACGTTGCAGAGTGATTGCACACAATCAGCCTCGTGATTGTGGCGGAGGGTTCCTTTCACCCATCAAACACCTATTGAGGGTCTAATGAAATGTAATTTTAACAGGGAAATCAGCACAATGGGGAGAGCGGGGCGGTAACGGCAAAGCACATCAGTTACAAGTTTCCATAGAAACCAGAAGGGCAACATTTCAGGGCGTGGAACAGAATGATGAAGTTAAAAGGAAGGAATGCTTTCATACAAATGCAAATGTCAGATTAATCCCATGAAAAATCTTCAGCTGTGATCCCCCTAAGGTATGTGTTAAATCATCTTCCACGCAGAGGTGAGGGTGTCACTGTGCACGTGTGGGAAAAAAAAAAAAAAAAAAAAAGGAAAAGAGGGTGTCCGTGGGTTGTTTTAGTTGTCTGGCAGATGGAAATGAAAAACACGTTAGTGGGCCCATTGTGGATTACAGGCGCACGTGATGGTGCAAACATGTGTTTGCATGCGTCGTAGAGGCGTCTGGGAGGCATCGTGGAGGCATCGCGGAGGCTTCGTGAAGGCATCAAGGAGTCATCATGGAGGCTTCGTGGAGGCATCGTGGAGGCATCGTGGAGGCTTCGTGGAGGCATCGAACACAAAAACTAAAGAGGATGCAAGGAAACGGGCACGAGCATGAGCCTTGCACAGAACTCCTTCTTTAGCACATGGCTTATTTACTGTCTGGTGGCATAAAAAAAAAATAAAAAAGAAAACGGGGTGGGGGTGAATGGGAGTAAAAAAAGATGCGATTGTGGCCTGTGTGTCATAGCTGGTGCCTGGTGAGAGGAGGCTTAGCAGGGCTTTGCACAGGGATCCGCAGGGTGCGAGGCTTTATGAGAGGGCAGATGGTCCCACTCAAGCAGGAAGTGATTGACATAATGACACGGACGACCGCGGGTTGTGTGTGTGTGTGTGTGTGTGTGTGTGTGTGTGTGTGTGTGTGTTTGTGTGTGTGTGTGTGTGTGTGTGTGTGTGTGTGTGTGTGTGTGTGTGTGTGTGTGTGAGGGTGCGCACACAGAGAGCAGCAGTGATGGAAGAAGAACTCAGAGCTGCACACAAAATGTGGAAGTACCACAATGATGTTTTAACTTAGGTTAACATCTATACGGTACTGTAATTAATTGCTCTTAACTGTACTCCAAAGTATTACGAGCAGAAGTGCACACATAGTATTTCAAATGGTTCTGTTGTACACTTTAATGCAGATGGTGCTCATGCAGATCCTGATTACAATTTACAAAATTAATAGAATTGGAATAAGTGGAGCCTTAGTCGTTGACAAGGATATGGAGCTGATTAATCAGCGATGAACAGTTGGATCCAGTCCTTGAGTGAAACACTGAAAATATGATCAAAACAGTCGGTGATGCACATTCTCCCGTGGTGCTAACGAATGAAATAATGCTGAAGTTTGACTATTCATCATTTTTGCAGGGGGGCCGCCTGGAACCTCGTCAAGGAGCCCCTGGGGGGTCCCCCGACCCCACGATGAGAACCCCTGCTCTTACAAAACAAAGGCCTATTTTCTGTCTCTCTGTATCACATTGTGATAAATGAGGGTAATTATTTTCCCCTTCACAGTTTCCCAGAGCGCTGGAGAAAATAAGCTTAAACTTTCTGGTCACATCCAGAGTGATGTCATCAGTGACATCATCAGCTGCTGTTTGCGGTCCAGTCAGCCTCTGTGGACTGGGGGTCTGGGGAGGGTCCAGCCGAGATGGGGGAACCGGGGCAATGTTTTGGTACTTGGTGTACCAAGCACACAGTGCTTTCAGGTTTCATTTTAGTACATAACATTATGTGAAATAGAATTGCGACACAATTACAGCATCATAACACAGTATTCTCATGAATATATAAATATATATATATATATATATATATATATATATATATATATATATATATATATATATGTATATATGTATATGATAATGTATTGGAATGTATTTATGAAATTAAAAGTATGCGTCATATTAAATTGATTAGATGTTCGTGATTATATGTTGTATTAAAGTATATGTTATATATGTTATTTTGCTCATAAATATGTGTTTTATTACAATATATTTCTATAAAAATCGATATAATAAAATTTAAGCTGAATGTATAGCTGTATATCTTAACAAATACGAATTTGTTCTTAATTACTTGCTTTGTAAAATAAGGCTTTAATGGATAAGTAAATAGAATAAATGCAATATTGACAAAATAAAATGGTCTAAAAATCTGTCTATTCAATTAACGTTAATTATATAGATGGACGAGATGACATATCGATATGAAAAAATTCCATCGGAGAACTTGTTTTTGTCTCCACCAGGTTTGACATGTTTCACACCCTCCTCCTGGTCGGACCTGCAGCTCGAAACTTTTCGCACCTTTCTGTGCCTCCACCACCCTGCACCCGGAGTGGAGGAGGGTGGGTCTGGTTTCCCTCCCTCTCTCTCTCCCTCTCTCCCTCTCTCCCTCTCTCTCTCCCTCTCTCTCTCTCTCCCTCTCTCTCTCCCTCTCTCTCTCTCTCCCTCTCTCTCTCCCTCTCTCTCTCTCTCCCTCCCTCTCTCTCTCCCTCTCTCTCTCCCTCTCTCTCTCTCTCCCTCCCTCTCTCCCTCTCTCTCGGCGGTGACGACAGCAGCCAGAACTGGAGTCAGCACGCCTACAAGTCATTTAAATGGCCGTGCGCGATGCTCCATCAGCTAGTCGCCGTGTCTCCACTCGCCCCCCACGTCCACGCAGCGTGATGCCGCGGCTCTAGAGCCTCAGTGCGCCTCCCCGGGACCCGCAGCTCCGCACACCCGCCGAGGAGCCGCAGGAGTTTCATTCCAAGTTTTCCTTTTTCTGCCGCCGGTCAGAAGCCCCATCACATCTCATCCTCAGGGGTAAGTTGCGTATTTAATTTTTTTTTTTATCGTTTTTTGGTTTTTTTTGCGCAATTTTCCATTTCAGTTTCCCAGAATTGTCCATATTGCGCATTCCAGTGCGTCTCGGTCCACAGCGCAGTGACGCAGCGCTGCCTGTGCGCAACTTTCCACGCAAAGCTGTTTCATTCAAAAGCCCGAGAATGATATGCAAAGCTGAGGATTGCATTTTAATGGAAACCTTTGCCAGAAAAAGGCATAACCTGAAGTTTTGCCCTTTTTATTGGCAAAACAGATGAGGCTTAGCTGTATAGTTGGAAACTTGTTGCTTTGGCTGGTGTCGATTAATTCAAGGTGGATGACATGTTTTTGTGTGTCTGTGTTTGACAAAACTCAATGTGTGATATTCAATTCATTGCAAATACACCACAACTTCCAGAGTTGACAGCGGCGCATCCTACGGTAGATGCTGGGAAGGCTCCGTGTGTCACTGAATGAAATCACACGTTGTACTGAATTTGTGATTTTTTTTTTTTTTTTTCTTTACTTTTTTTTTTTTAATCTGAGGGGGGTGGGGGTTCGGCAGCGGCTCGTAGCAGCGTTTCCACTGGTGCTGCGAAATCCACCACGTCCACGGGCGTCGGCGGAGCCCCTCCGCCAGCGACGCGCCGCCAGGACGAGGGGGGAACGGACGGACGCGGGGGGCGTCCGCCTCGCGGATCGCGGATCGCGTCAAAGTCGCGCCCGCGGGGCTGTTTTTTTTGAACTGTGCGCAAGTTGCGTCGCGACCCGACGACGCTGGGCGTCACCGGGTCCCGGGTCGGGCCGCTGACCTTGGTGCTGAATCCGTTCCCGTTCCTCGCGCTGTGCGCTCTCCTCCCAAACCGCGTCCCCGGGCCGCGGCCGCCCGCACAGGCGCGAGCCCTGGACCCCGTTCGGTCATCTCTTATTTAGCGTCTGTGCTTGTGCACCTCCCTCCAAGTCCGTTTCCAGCCCCACACGTCCCGCGACCTCGCCGGATCCGAAGATCTAGTCCCAAGTTCAAGTTCACGTCCGGGTGCTTTTGGTTGCCAACGGGGTGGGAGGGAGCGGGAACGAGACGAAAGGCATTTAAAACAGGAAAAAAAAATGCAGCATAGGACCAACGAAAGAAATTCAAATAAACAAAGAAGAAGAAAATAAAAAGAAGAAACACAAGTAACAAATAACAATAAAAAAAAAAGGAGAAGGAGGAGGTGGGAAAGAACCGAACATGAGGGATGAAGGAAACTCAGGCTTTTATTCTTTGATCCTTTCAATCTTTCAGTCTTAGTTTTTCCGTCTTTCAGTCTTTTGCAGTTCAGTCTTTTACACTTTTGCCCTTTCATTCCGGTTTTCAGCCAGTCTTTCAGTCTTTTAGTGTTGTAGTCTTGTAGTGTGTTTGTCTTTTAGTCTTGTAGTGTGTTTGTCTTTTAGTCTTGTAGTGTGTTCGTCTTTTAGTCTTGTAGCCTCCCCATCTTTTAGTCTTTTAGCTTTTCAGTCTTTCAGTCTTTCATCATTTCAGTCTTTCAGTCTCTTGATCCTCTAGTCCTGTGTGGACCTGACGGTCTTCCAGGCGTCGTCCTCTCGGGCCTTTCCTTCTCAGACCTCCGTCCTTAAGTTGATTCTCTTCAAGTTTTGTGAGTCCACAGCAGAATACTAATGTGAGCCGATGCTGATCAACAGGATCGATACAGAGTCCTCCTCAAGCTGTGACGTGCACGGTGATGTGCACTGCCTGTCCGTATTGATCAGCACTGACTCATTAGGGTGTCATAAGCACTGTGCTTATAATGATCAGAACGTCGAAAATAGAAGATCTGGTGACGCAACGCTTCGGTGTCTCTACCTCCCTCTTGATCATTGCAGTGTTTCCTTGAAAGAGACCTCAACGAACACCTTTCAGTAACCCCCACCGTGTAGCGCTATGGCTCCATATTAAGAAGACCATTTTTCATTTATCCATTTATTGATCGTCAAATTGTCCAAACTCAGGTTAATAATCATTTATTTGAGTCTGATTCTACATTCAAACATAGATTTTGTTGCCTTCCCATACAATGGTGTACACCATATATCCAGATCCTCCGGCACAGAATGAAACTGATGGTGAACTTCCATCTTTGCAGCCTCATTCACGTTTCTACTCCCGGGCTCTGAGGCAACGAGGAAGTCCACGCCCAGAAATGTCAAAATATGATAGAGGAATGAATAACTCGAGCACATGACTGGGCGTGTCAGGGTTTGATGGCGGGAGTATGTGTCATGTGTGGCTGAGCAGATTAACTGAAAGAATGGAGGACTGTCTCATCAGGGAAATAGAGCTCCACCCGATTTGCAACCCGGGCATCTCAAATTCAGCTGGAAGGTGTTCTTAAACTCTGGACTTCTGCGGCTTCTACAATACAAAGACGTGTGGTGAAATATAAACATAAAGAGCTTCCATGTCATCACTCTTATCGACTGAACAGAATCCAAAATCATCCATTTATTTCTCCATTTGAGACATCTACCATGCTTTTAAAATAACAAAATAGTCAGTTTTCTTTATTATTTGAAAATTTTCAAATGGGTTTTCATATCATGTCATATCATATCATATCATATCATATCAGATCATATCATATCATATCATATCATTTCATATCATGTCATATCATATCATGTCATGTCATGTCATATAGTATCTTATCATATTTCTTACACCTTTTTTTTAACCCTGTAAAAAGGGCCTGTATTGAAACGCCATCCGATACCAGTATCCATGTCCGCTCATCCCTATTTGCATTTTCCGTAATGGTGCCTATTCACAGTGAGAGCGCTTCACATTTACCTGAGTAGAAGTTGGTCTTAATTCCCCCTCTGCTACGAACATTGTAAACAACCTGCTGTGAAGACAATTTCCTCCAAAACTAATAGAACTCTCTCTCTTCGCCCTCCATCTTCTTCCTCCCATTATCCAGAGACACGTCCCTGGGGACACACACGCTCCCACCCCTTCCCCTCCCTCCCCCCCCCCCCCCCCCACACACACACGCACAAACACACACACACACACACACACACATTGACATTCACACACACTCACACACTCAGGCACCATGCAGGAATCGGAGCCCACCGTGTGCCAGCTGCAGCCCAACATCATCTCGGTGCGTCTGTTCAAGAGGAAGGTGGGCGGCCTGGGCTTCCTGGTCAAGCAGCGCGTGTCCAAGCCGCCGGTCATTGTGTCGGACCTGATCCGGGGCGGGGCGGCCGAGGAGTGCGGCCTGGTGCAGGTGGGCGACATCATCCTGGCCGTCAACAACAAGCCTCTGGTGGACCTGTCCTACGAGCGCGCCCTGGAGACCCTGAAGAACGTGTCGCCCGAGTGCCACGCCGTGCTGATCCTCCGCGGGCCTGAGGGCTTCACCACCCACCTGGAGACCACCCTGTCCGGGGACGGGCGCCAGCGCACGCTGCGGGTCACGCGCCCCGCCTTCCCGCCCTCCAAGTCGTACGAGCGCTGCGCCGGCCCCGGGCACCAGCAGCAGCAGCAGGGGACCAAGGAGCTGCAGCTGCGGGCCATCGAGAACCTGAGCTCCCCGGCCGTCACGCCGTCCCGGCTGCAGAGGGGCGGAGGGGTGCAGGCGTTGATCGCGGCCCAGGACCCCCTGCTGATGAGGGACGGGGGCCGTGGGGGCCTCCTGTTCAACGGGCTGGAGGAGAACAACGACCTCCTCAAGGAGATCGAACCCGTGCTGCGCCTCATCCGGAACAGCAAGAGAGAGCTGAACGGGGACGGGCAGAGGAGGGACGCTGAGAGGAGGGACGGCGATGTCCAGGTGGACAGGTAATGCACTCGAAACCAACTATGTCAAAAATATTTAAACTGGGAAAAATACTTAATAACCCAAAGGCGAAAGAAGAGGCAGGGATCGTGAAAGACAGTGCATGACAGTATCCATCAGGATAAAAATATAAGTCTATGTCAAATAATAATAAGAATAATAAGAAATCTATCACAGGGGTGTGATGATTTTACTTAAATTTCTAATAAATGAAAACCTGCGTTTGCAAACGGCAAACGTCCAGTAAAATACAGTACATCTTAAAACAAATGAAATGATTGCATCCATCCTGCTTCTGGTGCTGCTTTAAATACCTCAGGCTGCACAGAGCGGAGATATTACTTCAATTAATCAAATTAGTCATATAAGTGGAAATCAAATGAAGTAATCAAATTAGTAACACATTAACAGCAGACCATGGCATGGAATGAAAAACAAAAACAAACTTCACCTCTTTGGTTCAAGAGTGGAACAACCCAGCAGCCATTCAGAATGGCCCACCCCTCTGGCACAGTCCCAGTCTCTTCAAAAGGTATTTTTTAAGCGTCTTTAAAGAGTCGATAAAGTGGGGAATCCATGTTTTTTCGCTGTTTCTCGTCTCCGGTTTGCCCTTTGGTGAAACTGTGTCAGGGTTTGAACGGGCAGACTGAGAGCAGGTTGGGCCTTTGCAAAAAGTTCTCTGGAATAAACCAAAAAAACCCAACCCTGTCACTCACCACAGACCACAAAGTAAGGCGTGGCTGAGGGCTCCTCTGGCCCACGCCACGAAACCCCCTGGGGGGACAAACGGACGCCTCGTTTGTCATCCTTCCCACGTGTCAGAGGATGATCCAATGATCTCCCCCATGGGGCTCCCGTCCAATACCGGTTTGAGATTGTACTGTACCTCCGTCCATCTACGCACAAGAAATTATCCCTAAATGTACCTCTCCTGCTCCTCCACGTCTTCCTCCTCTGCCTCCTCCACCACCTCCTCCTCCTCCTTCTGCTCATCCTCCTCCTCCTCTTCCTCCTCCTCCTCCTCCTCCTCCTCCTCCTCCTCCTCCTCCTCCACCTCTGAGTCAGAATCAGACTCTTGTCTCGTTGCTTCTGCGTCTCTGCGCTGCGGCGGCGAATCGCCTTGATGAATTTGTGACGCCGCAAAGCAAGAAAACAAGAAGATACGGTGTGACAGGAAGTGTGAAGGGGGGAGGAGGGGGGAGGAGGGCGTAGTCGGTGAGAGGGGCAGTATGGGGTAGTGTGTGTGTGTGTGTGGTTGTGTGCGAGTGTGTGTGTGTGTGTGTGGATGTGCGTGTGTGCGTTGGTGAGTGTGCGTGCGCGTGCGCATGCGTGTGTGTGGTTGTGTGCGAGTGTGTGTGTGTGCGGGTGTGTGTGGTTGTGTGCGTGTGTGTGTGTGTGTTGTGTGCAGGTGTGTGCGTGTGTGTGTGTGTGTGTGTGTGTGTGTGTGGTTGTGTGCAGGTGTGTGTGTGTGGGTGTGTGTGTGTGTTGTGTGTGTGTGTGTGTGTTGTGTGTGTGTGTGTGTGTGGTTGTGTGCGTGAGTGTGTGTGTGTGTGTGTGTGTGTGGGCGCAATGCCAGGCATCTATTCACATCTCAGAGACCCCCCCCCCTTCTCTCTCTCCTCCACCCACTCTCTCTCCCCCCTCGCTCTAGCTTTCTCCTTCACTCCCCCCCCTCTCGCCCCTCTCTCCCTCCCCCCCTTTCTCTCTCCCCCTTCTTCCTCCCTCTGCCCCCCTCTATCGCCCCCTCACTCTCCTCCCCAACTCGTTCTACCTATCGCTCTCTCCCGCTCGTATTACCTCCCTCTCTCCCCTCACTCTTCTCTCTCCCTCGCCCTCTCTCCCCCCTTGTTCTTGCTCTCTCCCCCCTCTTTCTTCCTCAACCCCCCTCTCTCCCCCTCACTCTTTCTCTCTCTCTCTCTCTCTTGCTCTCTCGCACCTTCACTCTCCTCCCCCCAGCTCACTCTACCTATCCCTCTCTCTCCCCCTTGTTTCCCCTCCCTCTCTCTCTCTCGATCTCTCGCCCCCCTTGTTGGGTATCCTTGCTGTGCATTCATAATCCCAGCCTTCTCATCGAGGGATCGCTGAAGTCTGATTCTTTTCACTGATAAGATTCCCCCAAATCCTGCTGCACCCATGCGAACACGTCCTGAATGCGGCCTCAAAGATCCCGGTGTCAGGAGGAGACAAGCAGGCGTTCCTGTTCCGACTGAAAACAAAATCAAAAACAAATGGATCTGTCAGTAGATACAGGAACCAGTTATTAACCTTGCAGCAAATGAATGAAGCTGTTGTGCAAGGTTCAATGCAAATTTGGATGGCTCCCAATTCCAAATTCCTCCCAAACGTGCTGGAACATCTTGTGACCTTTATGTTGTACTATTCAGTGGTACTTTGACTTAGGAGTTTAATTGTTCCGTGACAGAGCTCGTAATTCAATCTGCTCGTATAGCAAAGCAATTTTCCACCATTGAAATTAATTGAAATGCCATTAATCCGTTCCAGCCCCCCAAAAAACACCCCAGTTTTTCTCTGTTACGTCTTTTTAAATAAGAAAAATGTATTTATAAATAACAAATATTGTACAAAAACATTATAAAACACAGTAAAAGAGAATGTGTAGATCATTTTTGCCGTCTTGCAGATGATACCCTCCATCACGCTGTCTCCTGCGAGCTGCTTCTCCGTCAACCCCACCAACAGCAGATTCTCCATCTTTTCATGGACAGCGGTCCGCAGCTTAGACATTATTTCAACGCACTTGGCTGGCGTTGTACCCTTTATCGTCTCCTTCTGCTTTAGTATGGTACATATCGTAGAAGTACTACGCTCGTACTGCCTCGCCAATCCCATCACACGCACACCTCGCTCATGTTTTTCTATTATTTTGCCCGTTAAGTCAATGGACATCATTCGCTTCCTCTTCTCAGCACTTACTTTTTTCGGACCCGTGGTTCGGAAAAAAAAATTGGCAAAATAACTGCACAAAACGCACAAAATGCGAGCACAAAACAAGCTCGATGCTTCCACACTCAGGTAACCACGTGGAGTGAAGGAGTGAGACGCGGGATGCTGGCCGCGCCCACCAGCGGTGGTACTTGAAGCTCGCTCCTCGTAACTCAAATCTTTGCTCTCAAATCAATATAAAAAATCGACGGAATGACAGCTCGTAACGCGGAAAACTCGTATGTTAGTGCACTCGTAACTCAAGGTACCACTGTACTACATACTATATAGTTATAGCTGCAGACGGTGACCCGTGGTGATTGCTGCGGCTGCTTCTCCACCAGTCCTCCGCCGGACCCCTGGGGGCTGCTGCTGCCACTCGGAAGGGAGTTGGTGCCGGGGCCGCCCGTTGACCCGCTGGCGGCTCCAGGGCGTCTTCGGACGGCCCCTCTGTGTCCCGTCCTCGACGTAGGGTTGTTTAGGGTTGTAGACACCAGTTTATCCATAGTTAACCCAAACTAACCGCTCACACCCTCCCATCCGCATGCCGCAGTCACCTATCATCAAGACATGGGTGTGTTTCAACAATTGCTCTCCTGCCTGGCACTGTGTCAGCCACTGACGGGTGTCACTCCCCGTCTGCATCGACAGGGAGCACGGCGTGATCCTGTTACCTGATAACGACCGAGCGGCTGATGATCTCTTGAAGATGGACAACAACACTGACCCCGACACAGACAAGGTAAAAGCCCAGTACCAGACCGTGCGTGTGTGTTTGTGTGTGTGTGTGTGTGTGTGTGGGGAGGTAGCGCGCGTGTGTGTGTGTTGTAATGCGATTCTGCGTGAATTTCTGCCCGCTTAAGGGAATCGTTTTTTTTTTTTTACGTTTGTCCCTGTTCTACTCTGTTTCGCTCCATACTTCAAACATCAGGATGCCACTGCCAGTAATTGGGGGCAAACCAACAATCTGCATTCTGTATTAAAACTCCAGATTTAAGGCAAACCGAGCAAATTTGAGGGTTTGTTTAAAAAATGTCTGTTTGGTTTTATCGCTATACCCCATCATGGAGTGAGTATTTAATCTGAACGCGGATTGTCGATTTGTCCCCCATTAGTGCATTGAACTCCTGTTGGAGGAATAGAACATCCAGTATGGAGGAAAGGCTGAGGGGCAGGGCGAACCATCTTCTCTGTGTTCAAAATGCGCTTCACATGAAGCGGCTCGAGAGTGACATTTTTTCCATATTTCACCTTCTTGTAATAACCACGTAGCATGAAATAACCAACCTGCCCCAGCTTCCATGCAATGGTCCACCCATTGTATTAACATAAGCAGAGCGTCTAGGATGCCAGAGCTGTACGACCTGTTCAGCTGATGTAATTCAGATTCCATTAGACTATTATACTATATTGTTCTGATTGTGGTGGTCACGGTACACTGTTAACAAGCCAGATAAACAACCAACAGGAACTTATTTCTTCTATCTGTGCTTGTGATTGCTTGGTTATATACCGTAATTTGAAACTGTGGCAGTTTCTCCCACCACACCCTATCTCAGTGACAGGGCTCTCTGTCACCTAGACAAAGAAGACGCCAGTTTATTGTAGAGAGGGGGCTAGCTGGAATTAGCCGGGAGTAGATGGAACATGTCATGACAGGGCTCCTCTCCTGAGTGAGTGTGAAGATGGGGGTTTTAACCGGTTACTAGTCAGACCAACCAAAGAGCAACAGGTATGCAGCCACCCTGATCCCAATCATCTGGATCCAGGTCAGGGGTGGCTGCTCAACCAGATCATCCCCACAACCCAGATGCATGTGATGAATGTGCCTTTATTGTTGTACATCTGAAAAGTTTGTGCAAAGTCCTGGTTTGGTTTCGGTTGTTTGGCAATGCAGCTCCGCCCTCCAGGATGTTAACCCGCCAGTCAGCCTTTTAAGCAGCTGATGCAGACCCCCGGACACCCGTCTATGCCGTCCTCGCCCCTGACTGTATGTGCCCTAACTCTCCACCCTTAGCAGCTCATTCCACATGCCCGGCATTCCCGAGAACTGTGCGTGCACATCCACATACCTCCCGAGCAAACAGGGAAACGAGGAAGCTCAAGATCCCGTCACATTGGATCGCTCTGGCAGCGATCTAATGGCGTAGCGTTAAGTCCAGCTTATGTGTTGTTGGCACGGCGGTGGGGGGGGGGGGGGGGGGGGGGGGGGCGTGACCCGCTGGAGTAGGACGGGGCCTGTGATATGCAGGAGGTAGGTGGAGATGTAATCCTTCCACTTGTGACATCGCCAAAGCCCCCGCCAACAGGACAGGATGGAGCAAAACGATTCCAAGAGCCATTATGAATGCATGCAGCTGCAGAAGCCTACTCCCCCACCCCAACCACCAAGCAGAGAACAAAAATGAAAAAAAATGTTTGAAACAGACTCTGACGCAGGGTTGCCATACCTTAAATCAGAAAAACAACAATCACCTGTGGTGGTTGCTGAGCCGCTTCTCCCCCGGTCCTTAACCTGACCCCCTGTGGGCTGCTGCTGCTGCTGCTGCTGCTGCTGCTGCTGCTGCTGCTGCTGCTGCTGCCTGTCGGGAGCGGGTCGGTGCTGGGGCCGCCCGTTGAACCACTGGTGGCTCCAGGGTGTCTTCGGACGACCCTCCTGTGTCCCTTCCCCGTGCCGGAGAGTCCCTGCTCAGGCGCCCGTGTGGCAGTTTCGCCACCACACGCCACCCAAGTAACGTTTTCAGGACCCTCCGGCACAGAGACACAGACGGCGGGGGGCTGCACACAACAGTTTATTGTAGAGAGGAGGCTAGGTGGACTAACCAACTAGCGTCAGGTGTAGCTGCTCAACCCATCCACACACCACAACGACCAAATATGGGATTTATTTTCTCACAAAATAAGTGCAGCCTCATCAGAGCTTATCAGCGCCACTTCGCCAACATCATCCTGGATAATGAGAGGTTCCCCTTATAATAATGAGGCCGATCACTCAGATCTCAATGTCCGTCAGATCAAGATCCAAATTAATTATCAATATCAATTGAACCCTTCCAAAAAAAAAACCATCCAAAAGTGATTTGAAACACTTCATGCTTCCTTTCAGATAACACCTCCTTAGCTGTAAAAAAAAACAAAAAAAATGATTGATTTGGCTCAGTTCCAAGTCCAATTTTGGTCCTAAAACAATCCACCTTCACAACAAAGCAAAGTTTGCACCATCTCCAACAGTCCAACAGCAACGTCTGTTAAAGGGAGAATAATGACCCTTAGAGATGTTAAACCCAGGCACACTTTAAATTGGGAATCTGGGAAACTTGAGAAATGAACAGCCCTCGGGTTTGGGACATCCATCTCCGGCTCCAGTCCGCCGAGCCACGACTGACTTTCTTTTTCCCCAATTAGAGGCAGAGAAAACCAGTGACTGACGGCGGCAAATTAGTTTTATCACTTAGGGGCAGGACTGCCTGTTGCCCAGAGCTCCAGCTCCTGCTGCGGAATATTTCAATCTTTAATAAGCGAATAGAGCGGCGGTGGGTCCCAGCCTGGGGTGCAGGACCCTTTCGGTGGGCCGCCACAGATCACAGGAGGTGTCGCGAGGCCTTGGTACGACCTGGAGTGTGGTAATGTGTTGAACTCTCAAAAGACACCTTGAAAAAAACAAAACTAATCGGACAAAAACGACCACGACTGCTAATAAAAACAAAAATAAACAATACATTTATCGTCTTTTCAAATTTTAAATAGTCTCATAGTGAATCAGGTTGATTTAGGGGGTCTCTTGATTTAGGGAGAAAGGGTAGGGAACCCCTGTTCTGAAACGGTGGTTCCCAACCTGGGGCGCTAGACCCCATCAGGGGACGGCCAGAGTTCACGGAAGGGGTCGCGAGGCCTCGGTACGATCTGATGTGTATGGTTCCCCATACTCAAATATTGGTTCAAAAATCCAAGATTCAGTATAGGTTCTATCGATCTCACACCAGTGTTACATAACCTTCCTCTAATTAAATCATCGCTGCAGTGAGATGTGAGACCATTCAAATGATGTTGTTACTTGAAGAAAAAAAGCATGTGACTATATCATATTAATACAGTGTGGAATGTCATAGATTATTTTCGTTTTTCGCTCCGTCACTGTCTCTCTGCATAATTCACTCCAATAAGATCTGATCTGTATCCACTCCATCTGTATTTTTGATTTTTAATTTATTTCACATCACTTACTGCTCACACACACCTAATACTTATTATGTTCATTTTTATGAAAGTTTTTCACAAATCGGCGATCTTTAATTCCCATCTCCGACGTTCGTACAAATAGCACGACACCCACACTTAAGCACCCGTGAAGGACTCCACGCTGTGGATATTGACCATGTATATGGACTTTTTCTGCTTATCTCTCTGGGGATCTCGCACAATCCCATCTGCCGCCAAATACTCATTAAAATAAGACACAAAACATACTCGCCCCATATTCAGTAATCCATCTGCTGTAATAGTAGACATACTATCACCACAGAATATGGCTTCACATAAAAAATAAATAAATAAATAAATAAATAATAATATTAATAATACAAACAAAAATAAATAAAATAATAATAATTAGCAAAAATAATGAGTACGACCTTTAGACAGACAACTTGATGCTGCGTATAAAGGAAATTACGAAAACTGTAACCTGTTAAGTTTTACAAAACATGTGACACGAACAGCCAATCGTACAGCAGAGAAACAACCATGTGACACGAACAGCCAATCGTACAGCAGAGAAACAACCATGTGACACGAACAGCCAATCGTACAGCTGGGGCTCTCTGGTCGGCAGCGCACAGTGGGGATGAGGGCCCCCGGAGCTGACTCGGTGGTTCCTCCTCAAACTCCAATTTCAGCTGGAACCCGCCCTCCTCTGCGAGCCCGGCGTGGCCCCCATCCCCGCAAAAGGAGAGCGACCGGTCCGACACGGTCAGAGAGAGTCCTTCGGCCCGCCCCAAACGGCCGGCATACAACCACAGAGCGCAAATTCGGGATCGTCGGATCGTCGGGAACCTATTGTGTTATTATTATTAACAACAACAATTATGAGGAACAAATAAATAATTGAAAATAATAATAATAAAATGAAAATTACTCAAATAACTTTTTGGACATAAGTTGCAAAGTGCTTCATACAAGGGAGAAAACAATTTAAAAGTTTAAAAGATAAATCCCAGTGAAAGAGTCGAAGCAATCGTAGAGTCACAAATAACCATAATTTAAAAGCAAGAAAAAGGAAACGTGTAAAAAGTCATAAAATGCTCATTTAAAAGGAATTCATTTTTACATTTTTTTCATTTTAACTGTAAAACGAAAGGAGCAGCTCATACACAGATCTAACACATACAGTACAGTAACTATCTACCCGCATGGAAACAAAAACATCCCGATCAAAACGTCCAGGCAGCGGCGCGTCCGTCTCCGGTGTGATCTGGGAGGACAAGCAGCGGTGATGGCGCGGTGATGGCGCGGCAGGGCGCGGTGGCGTTCCGTCTCTGTGGCACACGTCACAAATCCCTCTCGCCGCCCGTTCACAGTTGAGACCAGGAGGGGATAATGAGCCGGCGGCCGAGGCACGGCATCGATTTGGCGGGGCGGTGGCGGGGCGCGCCGCAGCGAAAGCCGACAATCGAGCTTCGGCGCCTAAATTGCAGCCATTCATGAGTCGATAGCCGCGCTGATAAGACGCCAGGTGGGACGGCGACTTGAACCCGGCTTCCATCTCGCGCCGCGAGGCTGATGATTAGTCAATCCACAACAGTTTGAGGACAAAGGAGGGTTGAGTGTGTGTGTGTGTGTGTGTGTGTGTGTGTGTGTGTGTGTGTGTGTGTGTGTGTGTGTGTGTGTGTGTGTGTGTGTGTGTGTGTGTGTGTGTGTGTGTTAGTGTGTGTGTGTGTGTGTGTGTGTGTGAGACAAACCCCCACCGTGGGCCAGAAGTCAGGGGCACCGCCCATTGTTCCGACGGCCCAATATTCCGAAACCCCAATAGTCTGCAAAATGTCCCTTTGGACTCAAAGCCCTTTATCCCGAAAGACAAACGTCCATTGCTCCAAAAAAACGATACAGCACAGGCTGGACCTCTGCTCTACGGAGCCTGACATGGGACACACGGGGCATCAGTGGAGTGGTTATTGTTATGGTTATGGTTATTGTTATGGTTATGGTTAGGGGTTAGGGGTTAGGGGTTATGGTTATGGTTATGGTTATGGTTATGGTTATGGTTATGGTTAGGGTTAGGGTTAGGATTAGGGTTATGGTTATGTTATGGTTAGGGTTATGGTTAGGGGTTAGGGGTTATGGTTATGGTTATGGTGCTGTTATGGTTATGGTTATGGTTATGGTTAGGGTTAGGGTTAGGATTAGGGTTATGGTTATGTTATGGTTAGGGTTATGGTTAGGGGTTAGGGGTTATGGTTATGGTTATGGTTATGGTTATGGTTATGGTTATGGTTATGGTTATGGTTATGGTTAGGGTTAGGATTAGGGTTATGGTTATGTTATGGTTAGGGTTATGGTTAGGGGTTATGGTTATGGTTAGGGGTTATGGTTATGGTTAGTGGTTAGGGTTAGGGTTAGGGTTAGGGCTTATGGTTAGGGGTTAGGGATTAGGGGTTATGGTTATGGTTAGGGTTAGGGTTATGGTTATGGTTAGTGGTTAGGGTTAGGGTTAGGGCTTATGGTTATGGTTAGGGGTTAGGGTTAGGGGTTATGGTTATGGTTAGGGTTATGGTTATGGTTAGGGTTATGGTTATGGTTAGGGGTTATGGTTATGGTTATGGTTATGGTTATGGTTATGGTTATGGTTATGGTTAGGGGCTAGGGTTAGTGTTAGGGTTATGGTTATGGTTCGTGGTTAGGGTTATGGTTAGGGTTAGGGTTAGGGTTATGGTTGTGGTTAGGGTTAGGGTTATGGTTAAGGTTAGGTTGCTTGAGATCAGAAGCCTACCTAGTACTGGGTGGGAATTGCACTCACCACTGCAAGGCTGGAGGGTCCTTTCCTCTGTAAAGATTGGTGGAGAGTGGGGGGAGTTATTTTGGGGGAGAAATTAGGACCCGAGGGTTTTGTAAGGGGCTCTCATACAGCAGTCTGTTGTTGAGGCCTCCTGGTGTGAGGGGACCCAGCCTGGTAGCCCATTTGGCCCCAGCCCTTCTTCTTTGCCTGGTTCTCCATCGGGTGTTGTTTTCTAGGATCGAGAACCGCATTTGGGTTCATTCGCGTTCTACGAGGTGGCTTACTGATCGGTTATGGGTTGTCCTCTTGTGTCTTACGTTGGATTTGTGGTGGCTGATGCGTTGCCACAGTGTGTTTTCGGGTTTCTCCCACATAGCTGATTCCCCAAGAGCTGCATTTGATCCTGTGAATAGACACAGTTTTTGGTGTTATGCGATGCTCCCCTTGTTGCGGCGTACGCTGCTCCTGTTTGTGTGCTGGTCGCCGTTGGTCCTTGTTTGAAGCCAGCTGTTTTTCTTCTTCTTTGTGTTTGGAGAGGTTTGAGCTTGGTGCTCACCAAGTAATCCTTCAGATTTTTGTTTCTCCTGGAGGCTGAGATGATCCTGTGGGTGTTGAAAAATTCTGTTGAGGAGAGGATGCACTGAGAGCTGTCCATGTGTGATCGGATCACCCAAGATGCTTGTTAATGCCAGGGGTGAACCGATGCACTGAGAGCTGTCCACTTGTGATCAGATCACCCAAGACGCTTGTTAATGCCAGGGGTGAACAGATGCAATGACAGCTGTCCACTTGTGATCGGATCACCCAAGAGGCTTGTTACTGCCAGGGGTGAACAGATGCACCGAGAGCTGTCCACTTGTGATCGGATCACCAGAGACGCTTGTTACTGCCAGGGGTGAACAGACGCACTGAGAGCTGTCCACTTGTGATCGGATCACCAGAGACGGTTGTTACTGCCATGGTTGAACAGATGCACTGAGAGCTGTCCACTTGTGATCGGATCACCAGAGACGCATGCTAATGCCAGGGGTGAACAGATGCACTGAGAGCTGTCCACTTGTGATCAGATCACTCAAGACGCATGTTGATGCTGGTTGTGAACAGCCTAAGAGTCCAAAATCTGAGTGACTGCTCTTGCGTGATACTTGAAGTTCACTCGAGTGCAGCAACAAAGTCCCTCCACCTTATTACGGGGCGCCGCTCGAGGTTGGTTGGTAAAGTATCTTTTGGAACGTAGCTCCCGTTGTTCCCAACGTCGTAATTATAATACAATTATAAATCAACGTCCCAGCGCCGCAATCAGAGGCTCCTCCGCTCGTCTTGAAGGGAAATGATTCTGGCTTCAGCCGCTCATTGTGGAGTCCAATCAGGGATTCGCTCACACAGCTCACCTGTGTGTGTGTGTGTGCGTGTGTGCGTGTGCGGGCCTGCATGTGTGTGTGTGTGTGTGTGTGTGTGTGTGTGTGTGTGTGTGTGTGTGTGTGTGTGTGGTGTCCTCGCAGGCGGAGGCCGAGGGCTGGACCTCCCCCAGCCCGTCGGTCCAGAACGAGAGCCCGTCCAAATGTCCCCTGTTCATGAAGATCAGGAACTGGGAGAGCGGCACCGTCTACAACGACACCCTGCACTCCAACTCCAGAAAGGTGAGGGTCTGTCTGCCTGTCTGTCTGTCTGTCTGCCTGTCTGTCTGTCTGTCTGTCTGTCTGTCTGTCTGTCTGTCTGTCTGTCTGATATACTGGTTTTAAATTGATACGGTTCAGGTAAAAGAGTTTTCTTTTGAGAAATGATATGTCCGTGTCAGCCGTCCATCGCAGAACCTCCCCCTGAGATCACCCTAAAAATCTGAGATCACCCAAAAATCTGAGATCCCCCTAAAATCTGAGATCACCCTAAAAACCCCCTGAAGGCAGTACAGCCACAGGCCAGCGTCCTCAAGGCTTCATCCACTGGTCGCCGTCTTCATCCCGTTTGAGGGCCGAGGTGACCAGACCATCGCTCCCGTTGGCTTTTCTCTCTTTTCTTTTCTTCCTTTTGAAAGCACGACCTTCCTCTTCACCCCGGACCCGGCGTGTTGCTCCTCCTTCCCTCTCCCGCTCCTCCACTTGTTGTTTACCTTTCTACACTCCTCCTCTTTCTGTCTTTTGTTTTTCTGCTGCCGCCGTCAGTTGCTTCTCCTCTCAACTCCTGTTGCCAATTTAACTCCGGCTCTATTTGCGTCTTTATTCTCTCTCTCTCTCTCTCTCTTCATCACTCACTCCGCTCTGACTCAGTTCGGTTCAGATGGAGAGGCTGTGATGTTGTCCTGGATGCTTCTCGTGTCTCATTAAGTGCCAATTTTGTCAGCGGCACAGAGAGTCACGTGAGCGGCGTGAGAGCGCCTCCGGTTGCCACGGTAACCCTGATGCAGAGGGGGGAGAAAAAACTCAAAACCCAAAAAGCGCTGTCTTGCCGCCCAACCCGCTTGCTGCCCCGCCTCACCGCCACGCCTCACCGCCCCGCCCTGCCTCACTGCCCTGCCCGCCTCACTTCCCCACCTCGCCGCCCCTCCACGCCTCCCTGCCCACCTCGCCACCCCACCTCGCCACCCCACCTCGCCACCCCACCTCGCCACCCCACCTCGCCGCCCCACCTCGCTGCCCCACCTTGCTGCCCAACCCACCTCGCCGCCCCTCCACGCCTCCCTGCCCACCTCGCCACCCCACCTCGCCACCCCACCTCGCCGCCCCACCTCGCTGCCCCACCTTGCTGCCCAACCCACCTCGCCGCCCCTCCCCGCCTCCCTGCCCACCTCGCCACCCCACCACGCCGCCCCACCTCGCTGCCCCACTTTGCTGCCCAACCCACCTCGCCGCCCCGCCTCGCCGCTCCGGGGCGTTTTCGCCGAGCTGAAGTGACGGTTCACTTCAGCTCGAATCGCATTACAAGGACCATGCACACGCGGTTGCTCCATCCCTCCTTCCCTCCATCCCTCCGTCCCTCAGTCCCTCCATCCCTTCATCCCTATGTCCCTCTGTCCCTCCGTCCCTGTCCCCTCATCCCTCCTTCCCTCCTTCCCTCGTTGCTCCGTGCTCTTCTCCTCTCCCGTCTTCACCCCCGCCCTCTTGCCTCCGCTCCCTGGCAGGACACCAACCCGTGACTCACCCTCTTGCTCATTCATTAAACATTTGTTTCTATTTGAGAAATAGAATGGAGGGAAGCGGCCGACCTCCCCCCGTGTCATGTGGGAAACACGTAACAAGAAATGAACCTTCTTCTGCTTTGTTTGTTGTATTTTTAAAAGCAGCACATCCAAAGATCCGCCGAGGCAAATGTGACCTTCTGCCAACGTAATGCGAATGATGTAATTTGTGTTGTCGTGCTTTGTTCATGCTTCCTCCATGGGAAACGTATGGGTGTTTTTTAAGCAGACATGGCATCGCCACAGCATGTTTCCAGCGTCTCTCAGTGATGAGACAAGCTGTTTATTTTTCGGCTGTATAAACCTTGTTTTTCTTTTTAAAATCAATGACGTGATGAAGTTGTCCCTTCATTAGTCGGTTGCAAGAACAGAGTCTAATTCGTTTTTTGAATCGATAAGCAAACCTCACAAATGCAGGCAAATGGCAAAAGGGACGTTTTCTGCTCATACTGCAGTAAATTGCATCACAAAGTGTCATTAAAGTGATTTAAAAAAATCATTTAAAAAAAGCACAATATTTGGCTTTGAGCGTTAAAGGCGGTTCGTTCATCTGTTGATGAGCAGGCCATGCAGGATCTGCCATGATAGATGTGTGGAGGGTGAAACCATCTAGGGTGCAGCGAGGCCTGACATAGCTCCAGCCGGTAGAACCAGCTTATGGCGCCATAGGCAAAGGAACTTGAACAGAAATTTAAACGCACGCTCAGCGAAGGAAATGAAGGAAATGCCCTGGCAGGAGGCATTACGCTTCATATCTGGCAACCGGCCGACCCACTCGAAGCGGATAACCACAGAGTCATTAACAGTTCTGAATAGCAGCATTTAAATCACCTAAGATTTATATTTTATAAAGAGGCAAGATGGTACCACTTCCACGACTCAAAGGTGTTTTACCATTTATTTCCTTGTATTGCGCAAACACGGTTGGGGTGCCTTCTCTGAATCTGGCTGAGACAAAAAGCCAATTTCTCAAAAAGGCCGGGGTAAAATCCCCAAAAAGTTGTTGTTTTTTTTACGGTGGTTTCTGTCGCGTTGAAGATGAGAGCGAGGGAGGATGCCTCGTTGTGTGTGAGAGGACGAGGGCGAAACCAAAGTATCCACGGCGAAGCGGATGCACCGTAGGCACGAAATACAAAAGCAGACGGGTACAAAGTTAAACCGGTAGCAAAGCGACGTCCAGTTTGAAAACCCTTTCCACTCAACCTCTGATTTCAGACGCCGATCTGCAACAAGGAGGTCTGCGAGGGCTCCATCATGATTCCCAACACGCGCAGACACGACGAGGTTCGAACCAAGGAGGAGCTCCTCCCCCTGGCCACGGACTTCATCGACCAGTACTACACCTCCATCAAACGGTAAAGCCGCGCCCAGTGCGGTAAAGTCGGAGAGGAATGTTTCTCTGAGTTCACCCGACCTCATCCTCACGACGTCATCAGACGGATGCACTCATTTACATACAGCCAATCAGATCGCAGCATCACATGAGGAAGCCGCGTCCGCCGTTAAGCCACGCCCACCCTCTGAGATGAGCTTGCTGCACGTGAATATTAATTTGAGTGAGACCACGCCCTCTCTGTGCGTGTCACTATGAATAAAACGATTGATTCAAATTGATTATTTCCAAATAAAAAAATGACTGCTGAACGCTTAATGCCACGTTCAAGGTTTGTAGACAATAAAGTTAAGTGAGTAGAAAAGGTAGCTCGCATATTTATGAACGTTTTATGTTCTCTCCTTCAAAAAAGGAATCATTTGTTTCATAGATCAAATGATTGTATTTTGTGAAATGTGCTTTGATTTTTGGTTCATAATAGAAAAATAATTATCTACAAATGCCTTACGCATGCACTACCTGTTCACACATTTAAAGGGAAATTACAAAGCACTTCATTTTCTTTTTTTTTTGTTATTGTGGTACGGTGAAATTATAAAGGACAAGCTCCAAAGTAGGAAGAAAAATGATAACGCTAATAATAAATCAGGAGAACATATATACACAAAACAAAAGGCCAAAATATATGCAACAAAAATACACCAAATATATACAGTATGTTTGCATGTAAATATGTGTGTGCGTCCAGTAAGGGTAAGTACTGCATGTACAGTGTCCAACGGGGAATAACTCTGTACAGCGGGTTGGGAGATGTACAATTATGTGCGGTAATCTGCATAAGGATGCATTACGGTCTACAGTATGTGTGCGATGAAGCAGAGGATGCAGATGATGCAGAGCCTCACCCCCGCCCCTCCCCTCTCTCCCCGGCGGCCGCCCTGGCCGTAGGTCCGGCTCCAAGGCCCACGTGGACCGACTGGAGGAGGTGACCAAGGACATTGAGGTGTCGGGGACGTACCAGCTGAAGGACACCGAGCTGATTTACGGAGCCAAGCACGCCTGGCGGAACGCAGCGCGCTGTGTGGGCAGGATCCAGTGGTCCAAGTTACAGGTGCACACCAAAAACACGCCGCCATTTTGATCCATCGACGATTTTCTGCGAGCATTTCAAACGGACTCGGCTCCATCCGGCTGCAGGGGGCGGGGCTACGACCGGCGACGAGCTGGCGGCTGCGCGGCGACAAGGAGGGTTGGGCGGGTTTCAACTTTATGCAAATGAGCGGCACAGAGCGCTGGGCGACAGCCAGTAGGAGGGAAGATACTCTCTCAATGGCGCTGGTCCTTGGAAAATGGATGCTCAGACCACTGCATCATCCTTCATGATTAGGCTTTTTATTTTTTTTTTATGAAAAACTTCCCTTAAACTATCGACAAAATAAGGAAAAAGTAATGTTATGTTTCTCCAATGAGGATGATTCTTTATTTTAGGGGACGAATGGCAAGACAAGTAACGTATAAGACTAGTAAGACTAGTTACGTGTAAATAACCTTCGTAAAAGCTTGTTTACTTTGGTGAGTTTAACAGCTCCGCCGTTTTAAATTTTTAAAAGGTACACACGGCCCCATCCATCGATATAATGTTTATGAAATATGGAAAGTCAGAGCGATTTTGAAATGTTTGGCGCGCCTTATGTCAAGGCCTTGGCCGCGGGATGACCCTGAAAATGTAATCTCCCTCCCTCATTGATCCGGCAATTCAGCGTGGCTTTTTCATTTTCCTGGGGTTTTTTTGCAGGTTTTCGACGCCAGAGACTGCACGACTGCCCACGGCATGTACAACTACATCTGCAACCACATCAAGTACGCCACCAACAAAGGAAACCTGCGGTAGGTCCTCCGAAGCCCAGGTCGAAGGCCCTTGTGTTTTTTCCCCCCTTTCTCTGTTTTTTCGTCTTTTCCTCTCGTTCAATTGCCGCTCCGTCTTTCGTTTCCGACTACTGCACTTGTCCCTTTCCCCATCTGTCACTCTGTTTATTTCATCACCCGTCTCCCGTCCCCGACCACCCCGACTTGACCCGCGGTCCATCTGTCAGTCGTTGCTTTCTGGGAGCGCTGAAATGGTCCGCCGGGCCGCCTACGACTCAATCAGTGCCCTGCCGGCGAGGTGGCAGACCCTGCTAACAAGCAGGCGTTTGTCAGACCTGCTCGCCGCTCGCCCGCTTCCCTCCCTCTCTCTCTCTCTCTCTCTCTCTCACTCTCTCTCTCTCTCTCTGTCTGTCTTTCTCTCCCTCTCTCTGCCAAGTTCCTAATCACATTTGACACCTCATATCTACTCGTTGGCGAGAAGATCGCTTCTGAGTCATTACTACACTTGGAGCCGGCCGGGGATGGACAGCAGCTCCCGGCGAGGAGCGGCTTTCAGTCCTCCTCAGGGCTGATTTAGTGTCATGTGACAAAGGGAATTCAATGTGACCAATGTATTGGCCATTTCCACAAAAACAACGACGGCTCTGGCTCTTAAAATACCATTCATCGGTAGGTACATCTTCATGAATCTAAGAGTGTTTTTTTTGTTTTTTTTATAAATGATTGTACATTACAAGTGACGCTGTGCCTGGTTGATATGAATTTCACCACACGGGTTCGTGAGCCTAAATTCAACTTTGAAAAAATGTCAGGATAAATCTGCACCCCATGTACACTCAAATCCTGATACCGGGTAAAGAGATTTGGCTTTTATTCTTGGAGATGGGACAGTGTTGGACACTACTGGCCCAGATTCCCGCCAGCTGCTCTCCCCCCACCAGGTCTTACAACCAGCTTAGTAGAATTAACACTTTTGCCCGGCCGTGGCAAAAAACTCCACAGAGTTCATGAACAGAGCAAAGGTAGCGACGCTTTGGCCCTTTTGGGAATCGCAATGTTTATTCCCAGTGATTAAAAATGCTGAAACCTACATTGATTGGTCATATGGGAAATTCCTTGAGGGCGACATTACTGTGTTCATATTCAGTGTCCTGGTCCACGTGTAACCTGCTTGTATCGACACACCCGCACATCCTGTAGTACATGGGGAGTACTCAGGATATTACCGTGTTGAGTGGCAGCCTTTTGGAAAGCCAAGGCAAAGCAATAGTCTCATCAATCTCTGTATGCTTCAGATATTAACGGTAGCAGCATGTTAATTCGCCGTGTGCTCGTTCCCCATGTAGGTCGGCCATTACCATATTTCCTCAGCGAACAGACGGTAAACACGACTTCCGGGTGTGGAATTCTCAGCTAATTCGTTACGCCGGCTACAAGATGCCCGACGGAGAGATCCTTGGAGACCCTGCTAATGTTGAATTCACCGAGGTATTAAGATGGGGTGCTAAAGGGGTGGGCGACCTGGGTTGCCTGGATGTATTTTTCAAAATGTTCAATATTGGTACCAACTACTGCACGCCTGTTCCAAATGGAAGACTTCCTAAGACATTTCAATGACACAGTTTAACAATATGCCGACGCATCAGTCCTGTGTTCCACAATGGCACATGAAACTGCCGGTCAAAGTCATACAGGGAAAGACAGCCTTTGTGACTCAGTCACAGAGCCCTGAAGCCCCGCCCCGCTGAGCGGTCACCTGTTGTCTGTTCGTGCTACACGTGTTCAAATTGCACCAAATTGCACACTGCACCCCCCTGGGCCCCAGCAACACACCCGGCAAGTGGGAAGTAGACAGATGAAGATCAGTTGTCGAGGTAATCGCAGGACATACATACATACAGACAGACAGGCAGGCAGGCAGGCAGGCAGGCAGGCAGACAGACAGACAGACAGACAGGCAGAGATTCCTGGATTTATAGTTAAAATGAGCATGGCTTGACTTTGATACCGGCACCACATCTCTGTAACACTTTTCATAGATTCTACAACATGTATGAAGGATAACACAAACACAATGGCTTGACATGAAAAATATGTCAAAACAAAGGAACCACCATTGTCTCCACTGAGGTACAGATAGGGGGCGCTATTTAAATTCATGCATGGATCCTTTGAAATATTTGAAAGCTAAAGTAAATGTTAGGGTTATGGGTTAGGGTTTATCTAATCCCTTCCAAACAAATGCCGATCAACCATGTTGACAAAGCAATTGAATCAGGGTTTTACGCAGCACAGTCGAGTTTTTGATGTTTTAATACCTGTCTCCGACATCCGCTGACGCTGGGTTTGCTGCGCAGATCTGCATGCAGCAGGGGTGGAAGGCACCGAAGGGGCGTTTTGATGTGCTGCCTCTTCTCCTTCAATCAAATGGAAATGACCCCGAGCTGTTTGAGCTCCCGGAGGACCTGATCCTGGAGGTTCAGATCACACACCCCAAGTGAGTTTGGATGAAACGCTTTCTCTCTTCCGCCCACTGGCCTGTGAGAAGAGAAGACTCCGCCGGTCTATTTCACTCCTACTGGGTCGGATGTAGTCAGTTGCAGTTGTTACACCTTACCGCCATTTCACTGAATTTTGGGAATACAGTGAGCTAGCTCAGCCAATCTGATCATGATTTCTTTGAAGCATGTTCCATTTAGCTGTCCTGCTGTTGCGAAAGAAAACTCTTTCCCAGGCTTTCTCACCCACGAAGGAGAAAACCTGGAATATCTTTTTTGATGCCATTGTCAAAGGGAAGG
The DNA here is from genome assembly GCF_960531495.2 of Zeus faber. Classification (NCBI taxonomy): domain Eukaryota; kingdom Metazoa; phylum Chordata; class Actinopteri; order Zeiformes; family Zeidae; genus Zeus; species Zeus faber. The sequence continues at coordinate 4,720,601 of NC_137203.1, forward strand.
AGCTAATAGTCGATCGAACATCCAGTAACGTGCAACTTGTACATAGTCCTGACCATGGAAATTCCTCTCTGTCAAAATGCTTCTTAAACGAAGACATCATGAATTATACAGGCTTGGGGTTTTGATCTGTTTAATGCTGCCTCTGATATCACAATGACCCGTTTTCACTCCATTTTCCCTGGTAAGCGATTGAAACACCAGCGTGTGAGCGGAAACGAAAGTATTGTTAAAGTAGTTCCGTCAGTTTGTCAGGGACAGCAACACGTGACGGCCTTTGTGCAAAACTCTGCATACATTCACGGAGCTAACACACAGCTTGAAAGGGCCAATGAAATTGGTTCTACGGCTTCTTAAACACATGATTGTTGCAAATACTACTCGCTCGATGGATGACACCTCTGATAATATCACCATCGTACACGGATGCAGGCCGAGGTGCCGCTATGAGCCACACGGGGGGGGGGGGGAGGGGGCGCCATCCCTACACCATCCCTTGGCACGCTGATGCCGCTGCCAAGCTTCCAAAACTGGCAAGGCCGCTTCTCACACTGCATCAGATGGCCATCAGCTCTGGAGACAGCTTGGCACAGCCCTCTGCAACCAACAATGTCTCATCATTGCCTGAGGCCCCGTCCAGCCCCACAACAATGGCCAAAAAGGCCCGATTGTCCATCTCCCCAAAGGGGGGGGAACAGCGACTGTGTAGCTGTAGCCTCTAATGCATGTCAGGGACTCTCCAGGCAGTTATCTAGTGTTTGTTAATGTTTATTTTGGCAGTTTTCTGTTCACAATATGCTTCTCTCAAGTATTTTTCTCAACAATGGGTATAATTCTGCATCCAATTCGGCGTAATTAGTGCACTTAGACATATATGCCTTACCAAGTCTCACCACAAGAGACTCGATTTGGTTTACCAGTAACAAAGCACAAGGATGCTCTGCGGTCAACAGCTGTGGGCAATGCATTGGATGACAGCGTTGGGAATCAGCTCGGCCAACGTGACTGTCGCCAGATTGAGCTTAAAAATTCTGTCCAACCCGAGCCAAACCCAAGCATCCACCAGCGGGAGCATGAGTAGAACCCAACTTCTCCAATGTAGAACTTCATGAGATCTTCTGCATTGATGGTATCAATCAATATGATGATCAAAATGGGAATTTGTCATCATTCACCTGCTTTGTTTAAACACAACATGAAACAGGATCTCAATGCACGAACGTCATGTTTCAGTGGTATAGGGTTTAGGGATCGCCACATATTTTGAGTGACAATATATCACTATTAGAGCTGATAGCGTCTGTGCATCCCTAGTTGTGAAATAAAATGAAAAGGTAATTTTAAACCCAACCACCCCAACAAATCCTGCATGGCAACAGTCGAGTCCCGCCATCTCAACATCTCATCTCTTTATCTCAGACAATCCCTTTGCTCGCTCACATGTCTGCTCCCACCAGGTTCGAATGGTTTAAGGATCTGAACCTCAAGTGGTACTGCCTGCCGGCGGTGGCCAACATGCTGCTGGAGATCGGTGGGCTGGAGTTCTCCGGCTGCCCCTTCAGCGGCTGGTACATGGGCACGGAGATTGGCGTCAGGGATTTCTGCGACAGATCCCGCTACAACATCCTGGAGGTAGAGTGTTCAAGTGGGAAACGGCCATTAGAGACCCTTCAATTGATGGTTGCAAGGTCGCGCTACTCGAGAGAATTGACTGAAGACGTATTGAACAGTGCAGTAATTCAGCCACTTCGATTTGAGTGTAGAAACGGATCTCGAACCACAGGGGCGGTTTTTCAACTTCCATCCATCGAGTGTTCGCCCCGTCGAAGAGTTCCAGAGGAAAACAATGGATTTCTTTTGACTTCACAGAGCCCGTTCCTCTTTGTCAGGGAAGGAAAACAGCCATTTTCCTCCGGGCATGAATAAAGCATCACATTGTTTCCATTTAAATATACTTAACTACATGTTTGAGTGATGGCTGTGGGAAACCGCCTCGACCTAATGTTTCTTCCTGTTATGCAATACCTCACTGAAAGCGCATAATATGCACAGCATGATTTTCCGTGCAATTGAGTTTTTATAATGTTGAGTATAGAGTGGCAGCATAGCAATTGTTATCTGTTCCCATTGTAGGCACTCCATTTTCAAAATAACCATTGCAACGCACAGCCCGACTGACCCTCCATTGCAGCGTGATGCGTAGAGAGGGTGTTGAGGGATGTTGAAGGTCCACAGATTTGCATTTTGCACAGCCGTGATTGTTGGGTCCATTTTCTCTGTCACTTTCCACACATCACTATTATTTAAGTAGTTTGCTCTATATTTTCTTCTCCTTCGTCTCACCTCACGCCGCTTTGCCCTCAAACACATTTGTCGAGCTGTGAGATGTTTCTCTACTTTAGTCCATTACGCAGTGTAAGGCTCAAGCCAGAATAACACTGTGAATGGCCTTTTCCATGAATTTTAAATAGATAAAAAGCTAGAATCATGGTGGCCGTGAACCAAAATGCTGCAGTGACGTTCTGCTTTCCCGCCATACAGGACGTAGCGAACTTGATGGCCTTGGACACCAGAAAGACCTCCTCCCTATGGAAGGACCAGGCCCTGGTGGAGGTCAACATCGCAGTTCTCCACAGTTTCCAGGTGTGTTCACCGTCCATGTTGTCGTTGGGGGTTACCTATGGTCTTGTTTTGAGAAGAGTATTACTATACAAAAGAACATGTATAAGCCAGTCCTGAACACGCCGCCTGTGGTCCCCGTCCCCCAGTCGGCCAAAGTGACCATCGTGGACCACCACTCGGCCACAGAATCCTTCATGAAACACATGGAGAACGAGTACCGCGTGCGCGGCGGCTGCCCGGGCGACTGGGTGTGGATTGTGCCTCCCATGTCCGGAAGCATCACGCCAGTTTTCCACCAGGAGATGCTCAACTATCGCCTGACGCCCTCGTTCGAATACCAGGTGAGGGCTCTGGGTAACGTGACCAGGAAATGTCCACCTCCACCTCGTAAAGAAAGTTCTGGTGACTATTACTGCGTTCCATTGAAGTTAGAATTGGGAAAAGTCCAACGTCCTACTTGGGAAAAATGGCAAAGCGACGGCCATTTCAGTCAAAACTTTTCGGGGCAGATGACCATGTTTTGCCGAAAGGAGGCAGCGGACACATTTAGCTCAAAAGTGAGGTTTTCCGACTCAGAGTAACAAATTTCCAACTTCCAATCCAACTCAGCATGAAGTCAGTCTCATTGTTCGAAGGTTTTGTTAGAAACCACACATTCTGCTCTTAAGTAGCCAGAAGTTACATGTACTGTAAGCAATAGTCGGATATATCGCATGTCGGGGCTTATGATCCTTATCCGCATGTGTGACAATATCTTCATTTGGTCGACGACGGTTTAGCAGACAGACAGTTTGGGGCCGTATAATGACGGATTAAAGATTAAAACGAAAAACACATGAAACGCGCAAATTCAACCACGATCCACAAATAAAGCTGTTTCCTCTTCTCCCTTATGCCGCAGCCTGATCCCTGGAATAACCATGTGTGGAAAGGCGTCAATGGGACACCCACCAAGAAGAGAACCATCGGATTCAAGAAGCTTGCCAAGTGAGTGCGCGCTCCCGAAAGCAAATCGAGAGACAGAGAGACGAGGAAGCGAAACAGCGAGTGACCGCCGCCTCTCAGCCGCCCGCGAGCGTGGCGAGCGCTGGAGGTTGCGAGCACGGAAGGTCGGGCGGCCCGATCGACCGGGCGTCGGTGGGGATGTGAAGGAAAGCAAGGAAATCGCTTGCCCCGGACGAAGGAGAAGAGCGAGAGCGGGAGCGAGAGAGAGGGAGAGAGAGAGAGAGAGAGGGAGAGAGGGAGCCGGGGGGAAGGAAGCCTGTGTATTCAGGGATGTAATTCAGCCAATCAACCCCCCGGGGAGTAATCAGAAGTGCGTCAGTTCCGTTCTATGCTATTAATGTAATTGCCTCGAGTAGACGGGCGACGACAAGCCAGGTAATCATGATCGCAACCATCTGTTACTGTGGCACGATACACGCCGTCTGCTGCGGGGCGGCTCAACTGGCGGCCCCGCGGCCCCTAATGTGGCCCCCTAGCACCGCCACAGATCGGACCTGGGTGTAAGAAAGAAGGTTTGCAATAAACTTGGAGCTGTTGGTTCGACACTAGAGGCGACGGAATGTCTTTCCATAAGAACGAGGCAGTTTGCCCCGCAGTCCCAACAGATAACAATTTCACAATCCCGACTGTACATTTTTAAATGGTCTGCCACACAACCGTGTGTGGGAAAACATATATTGATAAGTAAAGTCACCAATTGTTTCTTGGCCATTACTGAGGCTGATGGCTGTAAGTAATTAAAAAAAAGAACAATGGAGCGATTTAAAAAGCAATAACCACCCTAATGGCTTTGCAGAGGCATTATGAAGCAATATGGAGGAATAATATCCGAAAATGCACATTTTTTCAGATTGAAAAATGGAGGCCTTGGGTGCGTTTTTCTTTTTCGTTATTGATTTGTAGAAGCCCTGAATTGGAAACAAGTCGAAAATCACTCCAAACCACATCAGCGGGGAAAGCACTGGCGCTCCTGACGGGACGCGATCTGTGTCCTCAAATCACTGGTCCTTATGTGATTTAATTTGCTGCTATCTTCTTCCTTCCCTTTCATTCTCATGCTCATGAATGCTCTCTCTCTCAAACTTTTTTTTCCGTCCGTCCTTCCCTCTCCCTCCCTCTCTCCCTCTCCCTCCCTCTCTCTCTCTCTCTCTCTGGCC
>NC_137203.1:4727881-4780381 GCF_960531495.2 Zeus faber
GCTCTTTGCGCTCCTCTGCCCTCCGGCCACCGAGCCGTCCATCACCGTGGAGACGCGCTACGTCGGGGATCCCTGATGAATGTTCATCGGAACGGAAATACGACTCGGGTTCTGACCGGAGGGTCACGGGTTCAATTTCCTGAGCAATCGGGGGAAAAATATGCACGCCTCGAGCATCCATATAGGAATAGTGTGTGCGTGTGTGTGGGGGGGGGGGGGGCGGGGTAAAGTTATCACTTTTCATTCCACAGATGGAATGATAATAAAACAACATTAAAACCCCAGACAGTCGAGTAAAAAAAGGAAAGGGGGGAAATAAACAGAAAGTGAAATACGAGCAGTTGACAGGAGAGGGGAAAAAGTAAAGAAAATCAACTCAAATGGGAAATAAGGAAAATAAAATACAATGGTAAAATACGAGGGTTGAAAGGGAAAGAAATAAAGGAAAACAAGGAAAATGAAAAATACAAGGGTTGGAAGGAAACGTAAAATAATAAAAGGGAAAATAAAACACGAGCAAGGGAATAAAACGGATTAAATGCATCAACTAAACAGTGAAGTGTGTATGCGCGCTACAGCGGACCTGAGGTGGAGGCAGGCTCTCTGGGGTGGAGGCAGGCTCTCTGGGGTGGAGCCAGGCTCTCTGGGGTGGAGCCAGGCTCTCTGGGGTGGAGGCAGGCTCTCTGGGGTGGAGCCAGGCTCTCTGGGGTGGAGGCAGGCTCTCTGAGGTGGAGGCACTCATAGAGACCCTGTCGCCGGTCTCCGTCCTCAGGTGATGTCCATGGACGAGTACGACGTCGTGGACCTGGAGCACGAGACGCTGGTCCTGGTGGTGACCAGCACCTTTGGGAACGGGGATCCGCCCGAAAACGGGGAGGTACGCCGCCCGACGCCCGCTCTCCTGGCGCATGGAGCTCCTCCGGTGGCACCGGGGGGGAAACGCGGCGAGCAAAAGGGATCTGACTCTTCCCTTCCTCTCCTGGTTTTCCTGCAGAAATTCGGAGCTGACTTGATGGAGATGCGCCACCCGACGTCCAACACGGAGGACAGGAAGTGAGTGGAACTTCCTGGGTCATTTCCAAGTGGCCGGTCTGTTTCGATTCCTCAGGGTCAGCCTCGGAGCTACGAAGTTTTAATTCCGAGGTTGTGAGTAATTGGTTGCGACTCCCCGCGCTCCGCGTCCCCGCTATTGCAGATTTTTGGGTGTTTTTCTCCGTCTGTAATCCCATGTAAACGATGTGTTTCACCCCCACCAATCTGATCTATTTCATGATTCAAATCTGGGCTGAGTCAAACGAGGGCCGAGTCAAACAATAAAAAGGTTTGTCTCAGGGGTTAATGTGTTAATTAAACCCTCCAACATTCCCTTTGAATGTTTTTTTTTTTTTTTACAATTGGGTTCCGGCTTAAATGTCTGAAAAAGAGGCAGAGTGCTTTATTTTCGTGCTGCTGTTAAAAAAAAAAGCAATCATGACAGAGAGTTACTAAAACGCTGTGTTATGGTGATCAACCGCCTATATGGATCAAAAACCCCAAAGGATTCCCTTACAGTTTTACGTTTTCACTCTTTAACTCCTGCCCGACAATTATTTAAAGTTTAAAATGCATTTAAGAGCGATCATCCGTAAAGCAGGCCGACGTAGCGCAGGGGCGTGAATGCGAAATGGAGAGGGAGCGATGTCCCCGTCCTCCCAGAAGGATTGCCCCCCCCCCAAAATAAACAAATAAAAACAGTGTTTTTATTGTAGATGTATTCATTTTCCTCCATTTCCTAGTTGAACGAAACAAAACATCACCGTGCATCCCGTGTCAGGCTCCGCAGAGGCGTCGATACCATTAGATGGTGATCTGCATGAGAAATAGAGAACAAGTTGAAAAATTTGGTTATAATAGTCATCCGCTTATAGTGACCCGGACCGACGTGAGCACTATCCGAGGTTTTCTGCTGTAATTATCATTTTGTGAGTGCCGAGCGCCCTCCTCCTCCGCGCGCCCCTCACCTCTCGCCTCTGCTCGACGCCGTCGCAGGAGCTACAAGGTCCGTTTCAACAGCGTGTCGTCCTACTCCGACACCCGCAAGTCCTCCAGCGACGAGCCCGAGGCCAGGGTCAACTATGAGAGCACCGGACCGCTCGCAAACGTCAGGTGAGCCCAAGCCAAACCCGGCCGCCCAGCATCGCCATGGCAACCAGCGCAGCGGGACTGCGTCAGCACAAGGACGCTGTTTGAACGCGCCTCCCAGAGCCGAGAGCGTCACATGGGTTGAGCTCGCTTCACACCGAATCCAAGAAACGACGAGAACAAACCGGAGGTCCGCTCATTTACATTTACATTTAGTCATTTGGCAGACGCTTTTATCCAAAGCGACTTACAAGGGAGAATAACATTCAGCTACATTGCGACAGAGATTAGTGTAACAACAACATTGGTGTAACAATAAATACTGCAAATACCGCTCATGTCTTTGGACAGGCGGAAGCAAATGAGTCGCGTATATAAAAAAAACGACGTCATCAACGTTAACGTTGGACGCCGTATTCACTGTCAATCAAGGGGACTGTGTGATTGATGCACTTTGCAAACACAACATACAGGACATTTGAAACTCCACTACTTTTCTCCGAGACGTTTTGTGATGCGACCCCCAGATGCAGTTCATCCAATGTGCACCGGGGGAGAGGGGTCAGGCTGTTGGGTGCGTTTTCGGATTCGGTGTTAAGCCGGCTTCAGTCTTTCAGCTCTTAATACCTCTTTTAAAGCAAATAGCTGTTGTTTTTTTAAATCCAAACCCTATTTTTTACTTTTGGGAGTCAACCCAAGCGATTGGCACCAGCTTGTTTTAAATCCATTCAATATTGAGCTTCGTTAGTATTTTGGGGTCCTGATGCCCTACTAGTCTATGATATACAACATATTGTACTCAAAAAAAAAAATAGAATTGTTTTAAAATGCACAAAGTAGAATAGCTCATTGTCCCTGCTGCACGGCGACAGCAGGTGAGTATCCACCACCGCTGGAATCGTTCCCACCCACTTTTCACCGTGTTGGACACTGCGCCTATCTACCTGCCTGGCTCAATCTGCATTTTAATTGGCAGCAGCTGTAGCTAGTCGTACATATTCCCACTTAAAATTATGTAAATTCTTCGGCTGCCATAAATAGCCATGCCCCTCGAGAGTTCAGGTGTCGCAGTGTACGGTGACGAAACGCGTCTCCCCGAGGCGAGAGAAAGAGAACTCTGTGCTTGTGCTTGAACCCGGCGTGGGTCAGCGGAGCAGCGCAGCAGAGAGGAGTTTTCTTCTGCTGCAGAGGTACATCTCTCCATCTTTCCATCGGCCGTGGTCTAGTCACATACAACAGTCTGGAGGGTCTGAAGAACTGACCGTTTGACCGAGGCCCAGGCCTGGATCAAGGCAGAGGCTGCCTTGGGTCACATAGGGGACCATACAGCCCTAAAAACACATTTCAAATCAAATATCAAATATAAAAATTATATTCAAATATTTTATTTGTTTATAAAAAAATTTTTTAATTATTATTTATTTCTTTTCAACATTAAATATTTCTATAATCTTTAAATAATGAACAATATATTTTTGGATACAATCAAAAACTTTGAATCTAAAATGTAATTTAATTTTAATTTATTTCAAATGCTAGAGCCAAGGTCTATGAATGAGCATCAATTCGGAAATAAATACACAAATACCCATAAAAAAAAAAAAGTATATTTGAATCAGACCAAAAATAAATGTCAGTGTTGTGAAATCTATCCATTTAATCTGGCCCTGGCTGTACCACTGTGTGTGTGTGTGTGTGTGTGTGTGTGTGTGTGTGTGTGTGTGTGTGTGTGTGTGTGTGTGTGTGTGTGTGTGTGTGTGTGTGTGTTTATGTTATCACATCAGCATTACACTACTCATCGCCCTCTCTCTCTCTCTCTCTCTCTCTCTCTCTCTCTCTCTCTCTCTCTCTCTCTCTCTCTCTCTCTGTAGGTTCTCTGTTTTTGGCCTTGGCTCCAGGGCCTACCCACACTTCTGTGCCTTTGCCCACGCTGTGGACACGCTGTTTGAGGAGCTCGGGGGTGAACGCATCCTCCGCATGGGTGAGGGAGACGAGCTCTGTGGCCAGGAGGAGTCCTTCAGAACCTGGGCCAAGAAGGTTTTTAAGGTCTGTTTCCACATCCCGTCCTTTTGGGATCGGTCTCAGTTTGTTATGTTGATGAGGGTGGTGGGTGTTCATTGTGCACGTGTTTGAATGGCAAGTATGGTTTTGTGATATGAACCGTATTATGCGGTTTGCACGCACGTGTTTGAGATTTGAATACCCATGGAAGGTATGTTAATTAAAATTAGTTGGAATAAAGCTCCGGTAAAATTATGCAAATATCTGGAGTTCCATAAATGCGTGTTCTATGTCATGCTCAAACTCACAAATGCACAAAAAATGCTGAGATTTGGGTATGCATAATCAAGTGCGGTTGGACACACCAGATGGGGGAGCACCGTGTTTTCCTGGTGCTTCGGTTTGGCAGTCCTTTCAAGAAATTAAAAAATGAAGCATCGATTTTGGAAGGAGTGAATTCCCGACGCTGGCACGCGATGCCCCAGCGCAATGTCATCACAGCGTTATGTTGCCACAGCGGCATATAATCACTGCGAAACATTTAATCTCCATTCCGCTGTTGATTATGCTTCTGTGCCATTTAAACGCCACGGGGGCACCATCAGTGACCATGTTTGCGTGCCTCGCCAAGTAGGCAGCGCTGTGAACTGTGAGATCAACAGGACTTGGTCGATCTCATACAATATACGTTTGGTTCACAGACTAGAGGGAGTTAAATGTTTTGGCATCTTGATCTTTCCTTTGTCTTCAGGATACGACGCCGGTGTTGATATAGTACATGATGTGAGCTGCTGGATGAATAGTTACCTGTGGAGTCTGCTGTTGCCTGGCAACAGAGGATGCTACAATACAGGCATATTATCAACTGACTGCTCGCATCATAGAAGGGCAGGGAAATGATGTCGATATAATATCAATATTTTCCAATATATTTTTCAATATAGATATCGTCCTACCAATCCAGATTCCTGCCTGGTCATAATATCCATATTACATTGTTTCTCAAATATTTATCTTTTGAAAGCGCCAATAGCCATGGCCCAAAATATCATCAAACTGTCGATATCAAGGTATTTTGTCAAAGAATATTGTGATATTTGATTTTGTCAAAAACAAGGCTTGTTCATCAAACCTCAACTTTTTGACAAGGTATACAACTCCTCTCCAGTCTATGAAAACAAACATAATATATTGTTAAGACCAGATGAACATATGCACTGCTTACGTCTTCACCGTAACAAGATAATGCTGCTAGTGTTTTTTTTCAAGGAAATCCTAGAGGTCATTGTGAGGTCAAACGTCGGGAAGTTGACCCGCCGTGGCACCTGGTGTTCCCCTGCAGCTCCTTACAGACGCTTTCTCCACATGTGGAGAGCGTTTGTGGGCTTCCTCCTCACAGTTTACCATTCGCTGAGCCAGGGTACAAACCCCTTATCCACCGTCGGAACCCGGTTCTGCCGCAGGTGAGTATTTACAAGCCGTAGCTTCCGGAGCTCGTTCTGCCAGACAACTCGACTGCGCCACACGCTTCCCGCCTCATTTAAGCAGCCAATCTCTCAAATAAATAAGGAAAATGTTAAAAGTCAATCTAAGAGTTGTCTGTCAGAAATGCCTTTTCCTCATCAATGATCAGCTTTTCTCGCATTCATGATCTGCGGCTCTCTGATTGTAGTCATCCTCTTCCTTGGCTTGGCGGCCCAAACGCCTCCTTTCTTCTTAAATGATCATTCAAGATCTTCTATTCTTTTGCCAAATGGTTGGCAAGTCGCATCCGTCTCGACAGGAGCAGGAAACGATCGTTTATTTTCTGTGCGGCCTCCCACTGCTCCCTGTATTTGGGAGGTGCCACCATTCGGTCCCAGCGTCTGATGCTTCCTGTGCTTCAACTCCTCCGTGCTGAGCTTCAAAGATTCAATGCCAATTCAAAGTGTCAACTCGACTCCGGTCATTTAAATTGTTAACTCAGACGTCAACAGTCTGACCGTTTTTGGCGGCTTGGAGTTGTTCTTTGGATTTGTGTTTTTATCTTCTTGACGGTCCATTCTCGATATTGGCACCCTTGCAGAAACGTCACGTGATTTCATTTGACACTTTAACCACATGCACCAAATGCATGTGAAAATATGAAATATATAACATATGAAATCATGTCATCGTCTTCGTAGGGTCCTAAGGTGGACTTCCTTCCTTCCTTCTGTCTGTCCTCAGTGTCTGTGGTCCTACGGACTTGCACTTGTCGAGTCAATATCCCTACAGCCCCCTCAACAAGAAAACAAATGAACCTAGGAAGGAAAAGTATGAAAGAGATCAAGATATCAGTCCGGTTTGGATCGGATCCTACAGATCAACACCTGATGTGGTGGAGGATAATCATTGTTCGGTCGACCGGGAGAAGGTCAAGCAATAACGTGACGGAGACGCCCTGCGACCTACGACCTATGACGCCTCATCAGAAAGTCCAGCACGTCACAATTGTTTTTAAGTTTTTATTGGTAGGTATGGCAGCTCCAAAGATGACCTCAGGGATGTTGACTTGTTTCTGGATCTCCGGTCACTCCGGTCCTCTCCGATCACTGTTCCCCTCCCCCCGGTCCTGGGTGGAAGCAGGGGGTGGATGCCTGGAAAGACGTGTCTGGATCTGGTGGTCTAGTCCGACTCGTTTGAAACTTCCACAACAAAACGATGTGGAGGAGCCGGGGAGCTCCTTCGGGATTGATTTGGAAAATGAACAGCGTATAACAGCGTACATTGGTGAAATTGAAATTAAAATTGGTGTTTATCATAAACGAAATCCATCAGTCATGCTTGAATACAGTAATGTCAGCCTTTCATGCACAGAAGTGTAGAAGCATCTACAGTAAATACTAGAACGGTGCCCTGGAAAACTGAAGAACCCCCAAAATATCCACCAACGTCCTGCCCGCAAATCAACGCATCATAAGCAAACGTTAAATATCAATTTAGATAACAGACCTCAGAAACATAAATAAGACTGCTTTCTTAACCTCCCATTTCACTCGAAGGATGCATGACAACTGGAATGATCATTTCCATAACGGAGGATTTCCAATTCTCGAACCATTCAAACTGGTCAAGAGAGAGTTTTTTTGAAGCATGCCTGAGGTCAGTAGTCCAGGAAGAGAAACTGACGCCATCCCCGTGGTGAGGACCGGGGATGTCCACCACTTCTGAGGATGACGATGCCATCGCTGAGGACTTCACCTCAGCCAAAGTCAAAAGGAAGCATCTGAGTGAGTAGGCTTTCCAGGCTGAGACAAATACTATCAGAGAATTATACAGACAATAATGAGAAATAATAACTTCAAAGTTTCATGCAAATCAATATAAATCAAATGTGAGCTCATACTCTCCGCTTTAAATAAATTCATATTAATTTGTGTATAATTGGCCAAATGTGATGTCATATAAACAAAAGTAAAAGTCAAACATCTATACCCATATTAATAATCAACATATGAATTAAGGAATTTAAATTAAACGTAGCCTTGTCTGACCAATTTACACAACAGGTGAAGAGAAAATAAAATCTTGAAGTCGAAAGAATGAATATAAAAACAGAAAATCCCCAAAGTCATCTTTAAACTGTGAAAAAAAATCAGTTTAAAGAGGCCCTAAAAAAAAACTGTGTTGATCATTGTCTGTTTGTTCCCTGTGTCCTGTGTCTGTGCTCTTTTCAGGTCGAAGAAATGCACAGGATTGGTCCGTTTCTTCTCAAAGCGTAAATCTCGGGCTGTGCGTGGAGCCACTGAGGCTTGAAACCGACTTGAAACGACAGAACTCATCCGTCTCCCGACAGTGATTTATTTGCACTTGTTTCGCTGTTGTAGACAGAGGCCCGAGAGCGGCTGAATAATCTGTGCGCGTGCCCTGGGGAAATGATAAATCGCTGAGCCGAAACAGTCAACGAGGGAACGCCGAGGAATTCAGATTTCAGGTGGATGTCGGGTCTACGGCTGAAGCGGTGGAACGGTGCTGGCTGCGGACACCGGCGGGTCATACAAAGTCTCTCTCCGTCAAGGCTTTTGTCAACCTTTGCTCTTGCTGTACAATCCTCATCTGTGCGTGTTATCGAGCAGCCTGTCCTGTACACGAGGTTCCTTGTCCACAATCACAGCGAGTTCTTCTTTGACAGCCAGCAGAGTCACCGTGGGATTATCCTTGGGTTGATTGAATGACTGACCAGCTGGCCGCTCATCTTTGGAAATTGGTCCAAAGATTGAAAATGATTGTCAATTAGGCTAAAGTCAATCTGTCGGTGACAGTGTTGAGTAGCCCGGGTTTGGCCAGGAACCGCCACACAACTTTCTGACACGTGATCAGGAATCTTGAGGTGGTTGTGGTCTCACACTACAAGACAGGCACCACAAGCGCTTTCACCGGTAGGGGAATCCACGTTTTGTCACGAAAACACACGCAGGAAGTGACACCGGACGCGGTACCACGCGCGGGGCAGGAGATTCTTGATCACTGTGAGAAAACAGACAAGTGGCAGAATTCAAACAAGAAATATATTTAAAACCTAGGAATTCAAAGCCTTCCACACTTTGACTTTGACTGAGTCTCCGACCCTTGTAGGTGAACAGCGTACTCTCCATGTGTTGAGTGCATTCGACTTGTTTACGCGGCGTGCTTCCCCACCGTTGTTTCAAACTCTTCTTCATGTCCTTGACTTGACCTAAATCTCTTGTCCCCCCTTGAGAGGAGAGGGCGTCCACCGTGGATCTCCAGCTCAATCTCTTGTTCTTGCTCTTTTAGTTCCTCCGGCCTTGCGTGCCTCCAGTTGGTCTTTGGTCTTCCTGCCTTGCTCTGTCGGTTTGAGTTGCATATCTTGGCTTTGTATACGTCCCATCCACCTCCACTTTCTTGGCTTTGAGTTCCAACTTTTCCGTGAAACGGTACCTGTTGGCTCGATTCTGTCGGCACTCTCTCCGTGGATGTGGATGGGCGGTTTGTTCAAAAAGGCTCAGCGGATGGTAAATGAGGAAGAGGAGCTGCCAGATGTCAGGTCACCACGGCGACGCCAACTCCCAGCGAGACGGACCGCTCGCCTCACTCTGACATCTGTGATTTCTCCTGAAGAAAGCTGTAGAGTTTGCGCAGGTAATTCATACAAGCCTGAGAAGACGACATCCGTCAAATTCTTAAGCATCGGATGTTCCTTAAAAGTCAATGTTTCAGTTGGTACGACCTTTAACTGGCCGAGCCTTCTCATTCCTCTGCAAAGTCAGTCCCCTGGACACGGCGAGAGGGGTTGTGGCGCTGACCTTTTCCTGTGTTTATGTGTCAAGGCTGCGTGTGATGTGTTCTGCGTCGGCGACGATGTGAACATCGAGAAGGCCAACGACTCCTTGATCAGCAACGACCGCAGCTGGAAGAAGAGCAAGTTCCGGCTGACGTACACGGCGGAGGCCCCGTCGGTCACGGAAGGTGGGAAATGAGCCGAGTTAGCATCAACATTTGTCCGATGCTCAAATGAACCCCCCTCGGGAGAAATATATGCGATGATGAAATTTCAATCCAACGGCAGTCTAATGACCAGTTGTTTGTGTGTCCCAACAGCATTGTACAGCACTCACAAGAAGAAGGTGTATGGTGCAAAGATGATCGAGACTCAAAACCTACAAAGTCCCAATTCAAAGTAAATTTGTTATCACACTATTGACAAACATCATCACAAACACGGTTCACATGAAGCGGTTCACTGAAAGACGCTGAATCATTTTATCGAGGCGCTTGGAAGGTCACGCACGGTGGCGCCTGGAGGGCGGAGCTGCGTGGCCAAACAACCCACAACCGAAACCAGGACATCGCACAAACCTTTCAAATGTACAACACCAAAATGTGCACTCATCATATACATCATGTTACAATCCATAACCGAGCAATCACAGGCACAAATAGTAAAAACAAGTTACTGTTGGTTGTTTATCTGGGTCGTTAACAAGGTATCTTGACCACTATGGCCTGTGTGAGCACATATACACACCGTAACAGGACAGAACAAAATATTTTTATTAACATTGAAATGATCCGTCGTGTATGTCAAAGTGACCACTACGTTGCTTAAAACACTATACTGGGACATTGAGCCTCGAGTCAGGATTGACCACCCTGAGCCAGACGGCCCAGCGGGGGCGGGGTTAAACATCACTCTGATCAGGCTGCGGAGCTGCAAGCCATGACATCTGACACAAGAAACAGAGGACAGGCGGGGAGGGGTGGAGCCTAGTAAGAGATGTGATTGGGCCAGCCCAGTGTCAGTACAGAAAATGAACCAATGGGCCGCTGTCCCTGTGTTATGCGCCGGCGGCTACCGCATCGCTCTGAAAACAATGGAATGACATGAAATTCAATCAAAAGACGCCTTGTGTGAACCGACCCTTTGAGCTTCATTTAGCACGTTGCAAAAACCTATTAACAACAGAACGACACCTCCCGTTACTCTGATCGCTTCCACAGCCGCTCCACCATATTTGTGCGCCTCCACACAAATAACCACGAAAGCCTGAGATACCGTCCCGGCGACCACCTGGGCGTGTTCGCCGGAAACCACGAGGACCTGGTGACAGCGCTCATCGACAAACTGGAGGATGCTCCACCCGTCAACCAGATTGTCAAGGTGGAGTTTCTGGAGGAGAGGAACACGGCTTTAGGTGGGCGGCCCTTGCACACAATTTCAAATCCGTCTTCAGTCAATATGGAGGGAGGTTGGGTTGGTTGAGGAAATTTGAGCATATTTAATCAAAACAGCAAATCAAGCTTGTAAAAGCTGTATGTGTTTTGGTAACTCACGGTCAATCATTTTCTTTTCTGCACCCTTGTGCAGGGTCTTCATTTGCACATTACCCATAACCCACCCACATAATATTACCCATAATACCCATTGATTATAAGTTATAATCAATAGGTATTATGGGTAATACAACTAATATAATTAATGGTTTATGTGCCAATCAATGCCAAGCAAATGGGGACTATTGCATATAATCAATGTATTGACTGATCGGACAATCCATTGATTATATGCATTAGTGCTTTATGATCCACTAGCATTCTGCTGAGTGTCAAAAAAGTAAAAAATCAAGTTTAAGTTGTATTTTTCTTGATGTGACTCTCGCAATCATGTTGCCAAAGACAGCGATGCCCTATTTCAGCCTTGTCTTGGCATCAGCACCGCTCCTCCTCACTCAGCAGAATTCCTCACTCCAGGTGTGATCAGCAACTGGACGAACGAGACTCGGATCCCCCCGTGCACCATCTTCCAGGCCTTCCAGTATTTCCTGGACATCACAACTCCGCCCAGTCCCGTTCTGCTGCAGCAGTTTGCCGCCCTGGCGACCAATGAAAAGCAGAAGAAGAAACTGGAGATCCTCAGCAAGGTGAGTCCACTCGGGAGCATTGACTGGTGGTATTAGCATGGTTCTTGCTGCACCTGTTCTGACGCCTCGCTTGCATATTTTTGAGTTCTGTCTATGAACAAGTGAAAATCAAGGAATAAACTGACTTTTTTTTGGTTTCTCCACTTGGAAGCCAGGCCTGCCGAATTGTCTCTTGTCATCTTGCACTGTAACAATATTGAATAGTGTGACATCTTCCAGGCGAATGATAAAGTCGCTCGCCCGCTATGTTCACCACGGGAACATGGGAGATCCTTTTCTCCGTCCAAAAGCCAGTTTGATGCACTTTGCGCCGATAAAAAAAAAATGTGAACAGCAGGAATGAGTCGGCACCAAATGAAAGCCCTTGATCGCTGTAACCCACAACCATTCCTCCTTGCAGCAAAACCTCCCACTGTTCACTCTCCATTTGAGTCGATGTGTGGAAGAGGCTGGCTGAGGCCGGGCAGTGACTCATCCGCTCATGCTTTGACTCCATTTTTTTCCTCTCACCAAGCGGCCCGAGGCGGAGAAGGAGGGAATTCAAACAGTACAGTAGAATCGTTGCCTCCAGACGGATAAAGCCGGAGCCACCTCCTTTTGCAACCGCATGACGTCTGGCGCTGGTGGCGATAGAAAAAAAAAGGGCGCTCATCTCGCTGCGGCTCTTCCGACTTTAGCTTTGTTGCATCAGATAAACTGTAAATAGTTTATTACAGCGTGAGGCGTCAAACCGCACAGCTGGCCCGGTTTGTAATGTGCTCCGTTCACCTCATCCAAATGAGAGGGTTGACTCCTGCACTCTGACTCCCGCAGACGTGGGATGAGAATCTGGAAAGGCTTTTGACAACATTGATTTATTTGAGATATCCTGTAGCCCGATGAGCCTGACACTGTCTTTAAGAAGTTGTTGCCAAGTCGACCGCCACCCATCAGCTGCTGGCTGGAAATAATGAAAACATCATCACGATATCATAACTTGTTTCACAATTTAGATGGAAATTCAAAAAGGCCCCAGGGTGACTCATTGTCTAAAGCCTGGATACAGAGTGACACGCTTATTCGATCATATCATATGACAAGTTTGACACCGGTCCAAGTGTGAGTGCCGAGTGCAACTAAACAACCGTTGTAGTCGGCTCCTGTGCTATGATCACACTCTCGAACCTCCACCCTCCTCTCCGACCTCGCAGGGCTTGCAGGAGTACGAGGAGTGGAAGTGGTTCAACAACCCCACGCTGGTGGAGGTTCTGGAGGAGTTCCCCACCATCCAGATGCCCTCCACCCTGCTGCTCACCCAGCTGCCGCTGCTGCAGCCCCGCTACTACTCCATCAGCTCCTCCCCGGACGTGCACCCCGGAGAGATCCACCTCACTGTGGCCGTGGTCTCCTACCGACCCAAAGGTAGGGCGTAGCCGCAGTTACCCTTACTGACTAACTGAGGGAGCCTTCGTTTGGAGATTTGTTGGAGAAAGTTCTTACACCAATTACTCCAAATCATTTAACTCACTAAACCCGAACTTGGGAAGTCGTAGATCGTCCCCTTATTAACCGGGTTGTATTTGGAGAAAATGGCTTTTCCTCCTGACTGGTCAGTGCTCGAGAAACGAGTCCACAGTAATGTCGGAGAGCATCTGTGCCGATTTGGGTGGAGGCTGTTTTCGAAGGGCGTAGGTTCCTCCCGGTCTCCTGCTTCCGGAGAATTCTCCCCGCACGCGGCCCGTCCTTCCTTCATGATTTCAAGGGCGGTGTTGGTGGAGCTTACGTAAGGGACGAGCGCCGCACACTTGAAACAGCTCCCGTAGGCGCTGAATTGTCGGCTTTACAAAAAAACTAAAAAGCATAAAGAACATAGGAACAAACGCGTCCGTTTAAGTGTCGCGCAATCTTTTCCGATGTTCACGTTTGTGCTGCAATTACTGCACCGGCGTGTCAACGAGACCTCGGTGCCGGTCGGTTCGATTCCCTGAGCAGTGAAGCTACGAGCGCCGTCAGTAGTTTATTCTGTGCAGGAAGGGGTGGAGTTGCGTCTCCCACCGCCCCGCCTGCTTGGCTTTTAAGGTTTTGGGACGTGTGATGGTTATAGTTGTGGTGTTTAAGCAGCAGATTTATTTTATTTTATTTAAGCAAATGAAAGTAAGAGAGAAAAAAAAAAAGGATAAAAGGCAGTGTGGCGTAGAGATTTTATTTTGAAAAGTTAAGGCTAAAAACGAACGCAGTTTTAAGGCAAGAAAAGATGAATAAAAACATGAATGAACGTCTCAGAAGGGCTGACTGTGCGTGGTTCTGTTTTAATGCAACATCCCATTAGGATTAATAATAACGGTAATAAACGTCCACAGTTTACCGTGCCCGCTTTTGAAGAATGTCCTTGAAAGTGGTCGTCGTGTCGCTACAGCTCGGTCGTCATGAAACATTTACTCGCAAGTAAACGTTATATTTATCAGGGATCTGTGATTTATCTAATCTTGACATTCTCTGGTACGAGCCCTGCCCCTATCGTCTAACTGCTGCTGAGCCTTTGCTTTGGAGGAGTCAAGTGTGTTTTATTCAGCGGAATTACTAGTGTGGCGCTGGGGCATCGTCAGAGCCGAATTACTAAAAAAATTACGAAGGGTTAAAGTTTCCAAATCAGTAAGAAATCTAAATACAAAGCAATTGAACTACTTAACTACATCAGTCATTCGCAATCCAACGCCTTCAATAGTCATGTCACTTTAGTTAATTATTATTATTTATTTATTAGTTTGTTTCTTTATTTATTTAAACTATTTATTAATTTATTTATTTATTAGTCAAGTCAAGTCAAACTTTATTTTTAAAGCACATTTCATACCAGGGCAACACAATGCGCCTTACAGAGAAAAACAATCAAAGAAAATATATATAATGCCTGTGCAACCATAAGAACAGTATTATAAAAAAATATTTGTTTATTTATTTGTTTATTTATTGTCAGCATTTTTTTTATTATTATTATGATTATTAATAATAATCATAATAATAATAATAATAATAATAATGTATTCATCCATCCGTTAATGAATTAATCAATTAATCAATTAATTTGTTGATTAATACATTTAATAAATAAATGTATTACATTAAATAATAAATTAATTATTTACATTTATATATATTTATTTATATATATACTGTATATTCTATATATATATATATATATATATATATATATATAAAATATTTATTTATTTATTTATTTATTTATTTATTTATTCCTTCTCATGGTTTCTCCCATTTTTTCACAAGTAGTTTCTCTGTAAGTGTTTCGGTGCCCAGCTGGGGGTCAGACCTCGGGGACGCTGTGTATTTCTAATGTTAAATGTGACGCATGTGAAGCGCTGTGGGACTGTTCTGCCATTGAGACTCAATACAATAACGGCAAATTTGGAGAAAGGTCCAACACTCTGACGTTCTTGGGAGATTTTACATCAGCAGTTGTAGTTCTGCTGTGACGGTTCATTTCATTTCCCGCTAATGACCATTTCCCTAAGGATGGCTCACATTTTTAGTGAGGCATATTTTAGTCAAAATACCTCTTTTGTTCCGTTTTTTCTCTGTTGATTCCAGTTGAAAAGACTTCAACGTGGAATGAATGAATGGAAAATAAAGCAAAAATTAATTGACTTTGACAAAAAAGGGCCGTTTTGTAAAAATCGTACAAAACCACGGACAATAGAGACAATATTAAAAATAAATCTATGATGGAAAGTGGTCATTTGTGAGCTCATTAGCACACAGGCTGAAAACAAACCGATAAAAGTGTCAATTTTTTTTTTAAATGACTGGGTCTCTCTCAGAGCCAGTTCAGAACGTATACAGTATGCACTGGTAAGTCATTACGGGGAGCGTGTGGTGGGAAAACTGTGGGAGTGAGAAAGTGTTTCTGCTGTTGTCAGTTGGATGGAAGAGGGGAAAAAAAAAAACAAAAGAAAAACCTCGGATCCTAAAAAAAAAAGTGTCAGGCCGTGTGGATTGGTTAGTGGGATGGCGAGGATCAGCCGTGAGGGGGAGGCTGCCTCCCCATGAGGCCGCCGCCGCCGCGGAGCAGGCATTTTAATCTACAGCAGCACTTCTGCAACTCCTCTCGACCCGGGAGCCGCGCCTTGTAATAGAGTCAAGGCTCAGACATATTTTTGAGATTTGAATCGTTCTAATTTATATTTTAAAAATGTCATCTGGGTCATGTGTCATGAGTCGTGCACAGTGAGTGTTATTTTGAAAGGGTTTTTTCAAAACAAAAGCCCAGAATCAGAGCTTTGGTATTTCTGATGTGCTTTAATTTGAAAAAATGTTTTTGTTATTAATTAAAATGGTTGAAGAAATCTGTAGATCCATAAACAAACAGATGGAGTTGTACATTTTGTGTGATTCAAATTGTTTTTAGCTTAAAACCTGATACCCTGATGTACTGAAAATCATGATATTGAGCAGTACGATTATCATACTGTGAAAATGTCATAGCGCCACGCCCCTAATATATATGTAGATATCGTTTTTGAAGAAGTAGACTAGAAGCCAGTGGTCCCCTCGACACGGACCTACCATTCAGTTTTGGTTCAAGACCCACCTGTTGAGAAACCACCGATCTACAGTCACTTCCCGTACATTTATTTATTTAAGGAGCCACCCAAACATATTACAAACAACAAAAAATAGAGCTTTTGAAAGTGGAAGCAAAACATGACAATCAGCCGGGCTCGATATCCCCGGACTGCGGTTTGAGAAACCCGTGACTTAAAGGATGCACTTTCAGGCTTGAACACAACATCCAATCATGTACTTTCAGCCACATTTCATCTCTTCCAGACATTGTTCACCTCCTTCACCCTCCCGTCTTCACCGGGTTTTTCCTGCACTCGTTTGCAAGAGAAGAGACTGAATGACTGTCATTTCCCCCCTGGTGGAGGGAGAGCAAGAGAGAGAGAGAGAGAGAGAGAGAGAGAGAGAGAGAGATGGGGAGGAGAGGAGGAGAGGAGATGGAGAGGTTGAGGAGAGGAGGGGAGGTGGAAGAGAGGTGGAGGAGAGGTGGAGGAGAGGAGACGGAGAGGTGGAGGAGAGGTGGAGGAGAGGTGGAGGGGAGGAGACGGAGAGGTGGAGGAGAGGTGGAGGGTGAAGTGCTCCCACTGTGTAATTGTCCCTTTCAGACGGAGAAGGACCGGTCCACCATGGAGTGTGCTCCTCGTGGCTCAACAGGACGGAGGAGGGGGAGGTGGTGCCTTGCTTCGTCAGAGGGTAAATCCTCGTTCCCAGCGAGTCTCTTTTTGGGCCTTGTCGCATTTGTTTGGCTTAGTCTCAGGATGAGTCGTGATTTGTGTATTTGGGTGGCAGCGCTCCGTCCTTCCAGCTGCCCAAGGACCACAAGGTTCCCTGCATCCTGGTCGGCCCAGGAACCGGCATCGCTCCGTTCAGAAGCTTCTGGCAGCAGAGGCAGCACGACATCGAAAACAAAGGTTCGTTTTGGACTCTTTGATGGTCGTTACATGTGTCACGTCGTTACTGTGCAGATGTAGTTGATCCTTGGCAGAGACTTAAGTAAAGGTGAAGTAAAGTTATGATAAATGAGTTAAGTAAGTTAAGGTTAAAATACGTTAAGATTAAGGTAAGTTAAGGTTAGGTAGGTTAAGGTTAGGTAGGTTAAGGTTCAAGTAAGATAAGGTAAAGGTCAGTTAAGGTTAAAGTAAGTTAAGGTTAGGTAGGTTAAGGTTAAAGTAAGTTAAGGTGAAGTAAGTTAAGGTTAGGTAAGTTAAGGTTATGTAGGTTAAGGTTCAAGTAAGTTTAGGTTAGGTAAGGTAAGGTTAAAATCAGTTAAGATTAAGGTAAGTTAAGGTTAGGTAGGTTAAGGTTCAAGTAAGATAAGGTAAAGGTAAGTTAGGGTTAAAGTAAGTTAAGGTTAGGTAGGTTATGGTTAAAGTATGTTAAGGTGAAGTAAGTTCGGTTAGGTAAGTTAAGGTTATGTAGGTTAAGGTTCAAGTTAGTTAAGGTTAGGTAAGTTAAGGTTAAAGTAAGTTAAGGCGAAGTAAGTTAAGGTTAAGGTAGGTTAAGGTTAAAGTAAGTTAATATCAAGGTAAGTTAAGGTTAAAGTAAGTCAAGGTTAAAGTAAGTTAAGGTTAGGTAATTTGGGGTCAAAGTAAGTTAGGGTTAGGTAAGTTAAGGTTAAAGTAAGTTAAGGTGAAAGGAAGTTTAGGTTAGGTAAGTTAAGGTTAGGTAAGTTAAGGTTAAAGTAAGTTTCGGTCAGGTAAGTTAGGGTTAGGTAAGTTAAGGTTAAAGTAAGTTAAGGTTAAAGTAAGTTTCGGTTAAAGTAAGTTAAGGTTAAAATACGTTTAGGTTAAAGTAAGTTTAGGTTAAAGTAAGTTAAGGTTAAAGCAAGTTTAGGTTAAAGTAAGTTTAGGTTAAAGTAAGTTAAGGTTAAAGTAAGTTTAGGTTAAAGTAAGTTAAGGTTAAAGTAAGTTTAGGTTAAAGTAAGTTTAGGTTAAAGTAAGTTAAGGTTAAAGTAAGTTTAGGTTAAAGTAAGTTTAGGTTAAAGTAAGTGAAGGTTAAAGTAAGTTAAGGTTAGGTAAGTTAAGGTTAAAGTAAGTTAAGGTTAAAATAAGTTTCGGTCAGGTAAGTTAAGGTTAAAGTAAGTTAAGGTGAAGTAAAGTTGTGATAAAGGAGAGGTCAGGATTAGGTTGGGTAGGGATGGGTAAGGTAAAGAAAGGGTATCCTATAGAGGTGAAGAGCTATTGTAAGTTTAGGTCAGTCAACTGGGATAAAGTAAATTTAGGTACGTTAAGGTAGGATAAAGTAAGTTTAGGTAAGTTAAGGTGGGATCAAGTAAGTTTAGGTAAGTTACGGTGGGATCAAGTAAGTTTAGGTATGTTAAGGTAGGATAAAGTAAGTTTAGGTAAGTTAAGGTAGGATCAAGTAAGTTTAGGTAAGTTAAGGTGCAATAAAGTAAGTTTAGGTAAGTTAAGGGGGGATCAAGTAAGTTTAGGTAAGTTAATGTGGGATCAAGTAAATTTAGGTACTGTACGTTAAGGTGGGATCAAGTAAGTTTAGGTAAGTTAAGGTGTGATCAAGTAAGTTTAGGTACGTTAAGGTGTGATAAAGTAAGTTTAGGTATGTTAAGGTAGGATCAAGTAAGTTTAGGTGTAAGGTAGGATAAAATAAGTTTAGGTACGTTAAGGTGGGATCAAGTAAGTTTAGCTACGTTAAGGTGGGATAAAGTAAGTTTAGGTACGTTAAGGTGGGATCAAGTAAGTTTAGGTATGTTAAGGTGGGATCAAGTAAGTTTGGCTACGTTAAGGTGGGATAAAGTAAGTTTAGGTACGTTAAGGTGGGATCAAGTATGTTTAAGGGTAAGGTGGGATAAAGTAAGTTTAGGTAGGTTAAGGTGGGATAAAGTACGTTTAGCTACGTTAAGGTAAATAAAGCAGGTTAAGTTCACATAAGGTTAGGTAAGGTTTGAAATGATGGGAAATGCTAAGCTTAGGTAACCCAATACAAGGTAACAGAATATCGGATAAAACCCAAACTGCCCTTTGAAACCACGTCAGGTTGGAGGCTCGGGTTCTAGGTCCGCAGTGAAACTCCACATTAAGCCGCCCCCCCTGTCCTCCTTCTCCTCCTTCCAGGCATCGAGTCCGGACCCCTGATCCTGGTCTTCGGATGCCGACAGTCCCAGATGGACCACATCTACAAGGAGGAGACCATCCAGGCCAAGAACAAGGAGGTGTTCAAGGAGCTCTACACGGCTTACTCCAGGGAGCCCGGAAAACCAAAGGTACCCGGAACTTCCAGAAAAACCCAGCTCCGCCAATTTGATTCAGTTCTCAGTGATTGTTTCTAAGGGTTCGGCTCGAAATCCAAAAGTGCATTGAGGAAAATGAGACATGAACCACCCTCCTCTGTCATCACTTTCTATTAGAGTGTTTTGTTTTTTTCTTGTCAGGCGCTGCCTCTCGGCTGTTTTATTGCAAACTGCACCAAGGTTATTATGGTGCAGTATCCCACTCTACAGCTACACCAGGCTACATTATGTTAGGACATAAGAACATTGCAATTACTAATTCTATTATTTTTTTATCACTGTTTTATTATTTGATCGTTTAGCCTTTTCAGCACTAGTTTATTTTCATTACAATTGTTATTTTTGGTCTTTATTTCCATTTGTTTATTTCCAAACGGTGTATTTTCCAACTCTGCAACTCTTGGGACAGCAATTTCCTTAAGGATAAATACCGCAAAATTTTATCTTATCTTATGTTTTCATAGTGAAAATAATGACAAAAACTTTAAAAATTGTGTGAAATAGGGATAAGACATACCATATACCATAAGACATACCATAAAAAAAAAGATTAAGCTTAAATCTTGGCCGGTCTAGCCTGAAACCTAGCTACCTTCAATTATCCCCAATAACTATGCCTTGAGGTTATTAACATTTTGGTGGTTTAGACAATGAGCGAAACATTAAATTCAATGAATTATTTGAGCTCATATATACAGTATCTTCTACGCTTAGTCCTGAGGGTTAATATGCACGAGGCCACGCCAGACTCCATTACAAAGGAAATTAGACAAAGCTCATTAAATTCCCTGCATGTCACTTGATTAAATTCAAGTCAAGTCAATAAGCTTTATTAGCGTGACTTATACACACCGTATGTGTCGCAAATGGATTTAAATTTAATGACATCGCATCAATTAGTGATGTAATATCAGCCAATAACGTTAAGAAGAATAACAGGGAAGACCATGAACAAAGAGATGAGGCTGCGACGACATGAGGAAGTGGAACACAGTGATGGATAATCCTTCCTCCCCTCTCTCTCTCTCTCTCTCTCTCTCTCTCTCTCTCGCTCCGTCAGAAATACGTGCAGGACGTGCTCCGGGAGCAGCTGTCGGAGACGGTGTACAAGTGCCTGAAGGAGGAGGGCGGACACATCTACGTGTGCGGGGACGTGACCATGGCGGGCGACGTGCTGAAGACGGTGCAGCAGATCATCAAGCTGCAGGGCAACATGAGCCTGGAGGACGCCGGCTTCTTCATCAGCAAGCTGAAGGTGGGGCGGGGTGGGGCGGGGCGGGGTGGGCCGGGGTAAGTGCCTCGTCTGGCCGCTGGTTCAATAGCGCTTGGGAGGTACGACGGGTCGGAGGGCCGCTGGTTCCCTCCCCGGCACCTTCCGGTCGCACTTCGACGTCTCCTTGAGCAAGACGCTCAATCCCTCAGTCCGGATGAGTAAAATGGGTTCAAATGAGTTATCCACCGGGGGTTTATAAAGTATTATCCTACTGAAGAACCAAACCCTATCATCCTCACTGCTCACACTGAGCGGACTGGTGTTTCACGGTTATCCAAAACGTTAGAGACAAAGAAATAATTGAGAAGCACAAGCTGCAGAGCTGACACTTGCAGCTTTTCCACTCTCTCCTGTTTTAAATGTACTTCATGATAAAACAAACACGGAGCCGATTTTCGCCTCAAACGCAAACTCAACCGTGATTGGTTCCTGAAGATTGGCCGGTGGAAACGTCCCCCTCCCCTGGGTGCAGCTCACGGCGGGTTTATGGTGCGATCCAACACGTTTGACCGCGCTGTCCCTCCTGACTTTGTTCCTTCTTCTCGTAACTGCCCAGGACGAGAGCCGCTACCACGAGGACATTTTCGGGGTCACCCTGCGCACCTACGAGGTCACCAACCGACTTCGCTCCGAGTCCATCGCCTACATCGAAGAGACCAAAAAAGACCCTGACGAGTGAGTAGTTCTCCGCCGTGACTTTTCGCGATCCTCGTCGTGATTTTTCAGCGAACTCTGAGGGACGAAACAAATGCGCGGCCCGGTCTTGTAAACTAAGGGAGTAAGCCCCACTCCTCCTCCAGGGGGCAGTAGAGGACTAATCTTATCTGGTTCATAGAACCACAAATGTAATCGCTCATCATTAAATTAACGTATTCCACCGCCTGCCAGACTCTTAAGACTCCAAAATTTAAGAGATTCGGGAAGCCCTTTGACGGTTTCATCACATCGTTGCTTGCCACAGCGGCTCCCTCGCTGTGGTGCTTGGTACTGCAGCTCGAGCTCGCGTCGCGTTAAAGCCGCCTCTGCGCCTAAATTCGACAAATGCTGCAAAAACTCACTTGTAGCCTCGTCCATTTCTATTTCGGCGAGTCGGAATCCCGCACACAAAACGGCCCGAAACTGTGCAGCGGAGATTTCCGCACGAAAACTCAGGAATGCGTTTTTTGGATATCAGTGTGAACGCGTCTTAAGAATTCCCCTGCCACGCATTTCCCAACGCGACGTCATTCCGGAGTCCAACCCAGCCTAGTTCGCTAATGCGCTTACGTGAAGGTTCGTTCCGTCCCCCGAGGAGGGACCTGCATATATGTGACACAACACCACAAAAGCCGCCATCTCGCGCATTTCTAAAATGGCCAGGAGCAGCCAAATAAGTTGAAAAAAAACGTTCTTTTAGGAAAATTAGATTTTTCCAGATTCGTGTTCCTTTGTGGTTTTTTTTTATCTCTCACCGTATTTTCAAAACCAAATTTGATTTATAAATAGTAGAAAAATGTTAAACCGTGGAGTTAAATATTCCCGTTAGATTACATTGGAAAACATAGTTCACTTACTGAGACGCAGAACACCGCTGATAAACACCGTATATATATATATATATATATATATGTGTGTGTATATATACATATATAAAACATGTATATTCTTACTGTTAAATAAAAGCTTTTTTAAAAACAAAATTCGTTTTTAGTTGTTGAGCTGTTCGTGATTGGCCCATTCAGCGGTATCTTAAGTAGCCATGAGGCTTTGTTGGTCCCATTTGCATTGTGGGAGCTGGCTGAATGAACCTGGTGTGGATAAAACTTTGGAGGTGATTATCTCAGAATCACGGATTGCCGCACCCTCGTCATTAACAAGTCACAGCTTTAAAAATATTTGCTAGATTTGCACAAGTGACACCTTGTTTTGAAGCTCTGGTTCCCCGCTTTCAAACGGTGCGTAAGAAATAAAATCTCGAAAACCACCTAATGAGCCTGAAGTACGCGGTGGGTCACATATTCGACACCGATATATCTGGAGGTGAAAGCGGGCGTGGCAGCCGGGCAGCGGAAATGCGCTCTGAAGATATAACGGGGTGTGTTCTGTTTGGCGCCTCCGTCTCGTTTCCGTTCCTGTGCAGCGGCCGTGCGAGCCGCCTGGAGGGCAAAGCGAGCGGCGCTTTTCGCGGCGCTTTTTCGGACGACAGTTTTTGGGCAGATTGTCGCTGGAATTTCACACTTTCACCGTTGAAAGCCCACGTGGCAGCGATGACTGTGACGTCTTTACTTCTGTGGCTTTCCCGCCTGTCTGCGGCTCTCTTCCTGTCACCCCCCCCCCCCGCTCAATCGGACTCTCTCCCTCTCTTTGACTTATCTTGCTCTGACTCTCACACTTTATCTCTTTCTCTGACTCTTTGACTCCCTATCTCTATTTCCCTGACTCCCTCACTCTCTCTCAATTACTTTGACTCTCTCTCTCGCACTCTCTCTCTATCTCACTCTATCTGACTCTGTTTCTCTCTATCTTGATTTATCGGACTCTCTACCCCTGTTTTGACTCTCTTGCTCTGACTCACTCTGTCTCTCTGTATCTTGATCTATCGGACTCTCCATGTCTTTGACTCTCTTGCTCTGACTCTCTCCCTTTATCTCTTTCTGACTCTCTTTGGCTCCCTATCTCTATTTTCCTGACTCCCTCACTCTCTCTGACTATATTTGACTCTCTCTCTCTCTCTCTCTCTCTCTCTCTCTCCTTGACTCTGACTGTCTCGTTATCTCCTTCTGACTCTCCTCCGTCTCTCTCTCTCTGACTCCCTAACTGTTTCGTTGACTCGCCCTCTCTCTCTCTTTCTCTCTCTCTCTCGCTCTCTCTCTTTCTCTGACTTCCTAATGCTCTGACTCTTTCTTTTACTCACCCTCTCTCTCTCTCTCTGACTCCCTAACGCTCTGACTCTTTTTTTGACTCACCCTCTCTCTCACTCTCTCTCTCTCTCTCTCTCTCTCTCTCTGACTCCCTAACGCTCTGACTCTTTCTTTGACTCGCCCTCTCTCTCTCTCTCTGACTCCCTAACGCTCTGACTCTTTCTTTGACTCGCCCTCCCTCTCTCTGACTCTTTTGTTGACTCGCCCTCTCTCTCTCTCGCTCTCTCTAACTCTCTCTCTGACTCCCTAACGCTCCGACTCTTTCTTTGACTCGCCCTCTCTCTCTCTGACTCTTTTGTTGACTCGCCCTCTCTCTCTCTCGCTCTAACTCTCTCTCTGACTCCCTAACGCTCTGACTCTTTCTTTGACTCGCCCTCTCTCTCTCTCTCTCTGACTCTCTTTGATGCCGTGACCCTCTCTGACTCTTTCTCGAGCATACTCCCCCTCCCCTCTCTGACTCGTTCTCTTCTCTTCTCTCTGACCCTCTCTTTCTTTCCCTCCCCCTCTCAGGGTGTTTTGCTCATAGGTCGCCGAATGGGGCTTTCGGACATCACCAATCTGGAGAGCTCCGCGCCGCTGGTTGAAGAGAATACTGTGCCAATTTCTTTTTATACCGTAAAAGATGATTTTGCGTTATCTATACACACAGTTTGTGTTTTGGTCGGGCTCCGCGATTTGTCTGTAGCAAGTTGGAAATGTTCTGTTCTCCGAGAAATCTTTCTTTTGCTTGTTAATGATACTTCCAAGAATTTCAACTGATTCCTTTTTGACACATAATGTATGCACCCAGTGTAATGACCTGCCTCATTGTGAATGCATGAGCAAGACAAAAGTATAGTCAAGAAATATAATGTATTGTATGTTCTTTAATGTTGAAATCAAAACACTTTTATCTGGGGTTTTTATATGTGCAAGAGCGCTTTGTGGCACCGGATGGAAAAAGTCACGACGGGGTGACAAACCCATCTCATAAACAGCAGCCGGCCTGTTTTACTTTTTTCGGCTGATTTCCACTCATATCAAAAGGTGAAGTTTGCGGGAAGCTGGACACGCTGGCGAAAAACAAATGGAAGGGAGATGGGTAAAGTGAGAGAGAGAGAGAAGGGGAGGTGGGGACTGAAAGGACACAGAATAGTAAACCAAACAGAGAGCTGGAATTGTTGCCTAGCAACTTTAGCACTTCGGCAAATCGCAATATCCAGTTTATTTATTTATTTATTTTACCCCAACCTTGAAAGACCACTAATTCGACACTGTGCTTGCCGTCCATGAAAATCCAAGACGGCTCCTCTCTCTTCCCATCCCCGCTGCAGCTGCGGGGTGAGGTGGGGTGGGGGTGGGGGGCTGAGTGAGTGGAAGGCAATCTGAGTCTTTGTTAGCGAATATCATCATTTTTCTCACCATTAATCATCCCTGACAATATAAACAGGCCGTTAGAGCCAGGGGGTATTATCGCTGATTTGTCCATCGGAGCGTGTGTCAGGATGACAGGCTGCAGGGGTGGACGAAGTAACGCTGTGTCAACATTAAAACTTAAAATTTAATTTGTTCGTCAATGTGTCGCTGTTATCTCTGCTTTGAGTGATCTGGATCCAAAGTGACAATGTGTGAACGACTCTGTGGATTCCAACGGGAAGACGCAACGCCGAGCGGCCAATTCTGGACTCGAGGAGGAAAAAAAAGAAAACATGCATCAGCCCTTTGCGACTCTCCTGCCTTTTGCCTTATATTTTAAACTCTCTCTCTCTCTCTCTCTGTCTCTCTTTCACTCCTCTTTCTCTCTCTAACTCACTCTTTCGCTTCACTAAGACGCATTCTTCTATCTGACGTTTACATCTGCGTGAGTTTGCAGCTCCTACACCACCCATCACTGTGATCTGACACCTGCTAGAGGGTCTGTTTAGTAGCACTGCTCTGTGTGTAGGTGTGCGTGGGCGTGGGCGTGGGCGCGGGCGTGGGCATGCATGTGTGTGTGCGTGCCTTGGTGAATGAGTAGGTGTTAACATGCATGCGCTCAGGTGTGCCCTGCACAAAAGCAGGAACATGTTTACATGCTTTTCCTACCTTTCATCTTTCATTTATTATTGACCTTTTTTTTTTTTTCCTCTCTTAAAAATGCATGAGGGTAACCCCCGCGGTTTCTCTCTCTTTCTATCTCTCTCGCACACACACACACACACAAAAAAAGAAATGGTGTGTGCCGTTTTTTGTTTTATAATTTTGCTTTTTTGGGGGGTTTTCTTCAACGCTGGATCAGTTCCCTTCCGACTCCTTGATTCAAAGACGAGAGAGGACGAACCCATCGGACGCGTTGGGGCTGGGATGTGAATCTGTGGAACTGTGGCTCTTCTCCTCCAGTCCTAAAGTCTTGTTCTTTGCAATTTCTTTGTCTTGTATTCAAGTTAAAGATGGCCGCAAGCATGGTGAGAAAAAAAAAACGAAAAGAAAAGTAAAACAAATGTAATGGAGTTCTGTGTGGTTTTAAGCATCCCCAATGGCTGCCAAGATTTGTTTATTTTTCTGTAATTTAATTGTTTTATTTTTATGCTATATTATGTTTAATTTTTTAATGAGATCATTTTTAATCATGGGGAGAGAGGGGCGGTTCCCTCTCTCCCCAGTTGTCCTCTCTGAATGAATGTTCCCTCCGTATAATTTGCTTACACAGGTTGAGTTTACTCCCATTCGAGAGCCGTGGAACAATGTAAAATGTGCAACGAGATAAAATAACAAAAAAAATGACCCAAGACATACCTTCTATACATAGCTTCTATATATAAATATATATATATATATTCAAAGACAAAGTATAAAATATAAAGAGTACATCTTCGACTTTTTCTAAGAATGTATTTTGATTATGTAAATCTATTATCATTATTATTATTATTATTATTATTATTATTATTCTAATCATTTGTCTCTTTTTTCTGCTTGACATAAAAATAACTAAAGACAACAAAAGGTCTATTGTTCTGTGTCCCGCGCATCCTTAAGCACTGGTCGTAAAACAGCAGCATTCACTCAACGCATGATGTTCTCCTGCCTCGCCTTCGTATTAAAAAATTAAAAATAAAATAAAAGAAAGAGGAAAATCAAAAGAAACAAACCTGCTCTATCTATTTCCCAGCACTGTGTCGGGTAGTGAAGCCTGTGTTGTGAGGTCGGGCCTTTTTCGGGTGGGGGTGGGAGGTGTGTGTGTGTGTGGGGGGGGCGTGGTATAATAAGCTGCTTGAGGGCGTCTTTCTCTGTGTACCGCTGCTGCTACGGACGACCGTGACCAACGAGCCTCCGCACAGCCCCCCCCGCTGCAATGACCTCTGTTGTTCCACTTTAATGCATCCATCGAAAGGACTTTCAATTCACTTACAAATAAAGGGAATTATTTACAGAATATGATGTACTGTTGGCTGGTTATTTCCCCCCCCACTCCCCACTGCACCTCTCCTAGATAGGGCAAAACACAAACAGCTTTGTACATTAAATCACATCTAGCTACATCTGCGACTTTTTTGCTTTGAATGTTGTTGTTTTGAAGGCCGGTCGGCCTGAGCGCGCCGTTAAAATGTGCTTCTCCTTGAAAAGCCGAGTTGGAGCAAACTAGCACTTTGCTTTGAGTGTGCTTTGTGCCTCTGCGAGTTGCGGGTCCTCGCAGCGCCCAGACACTTAGAGACGCAGGCCAGCGCCATGGTAACCTGTCAACAAAGCCGTCCACCCAAACGTTAAATCGCTGCCTGGTGTGGATTGGTGGCTTGGATCCAGGAAGCAGGAAGGTGGCCGCTCCGATTAGCCTAATGGCTTGGCAATAACAGCCTCACCAGACTTGGCCCGCCCCCCCCCCCGGAACGGGTTTGACCGCAGGTGCAGTGAAACCACTGCTCGAGCCCTGGTTGCACTGATTTGACGCAACGGCACAAACACCCGGCGAAGTGGAAGCTTAACTCGGCGCGAGAAAGAAAGAACCAGAAAGAAGCTCATCGAGGGAGATCTCAAGAGTACCCTGGGGGAAGTCAAGAGCCCACAGGGCGCCGCAGGGAGCCATGGTCAATGGGAAGAAGTCGTCCCGGGAGGCGCCGCTCCCGTCTGTCCTGGAGGATGGCGACGCTGAGATGGAGTGTGAGAGGACATCGCTGGGGGGCATGGGAAGCCCACCACCCGCCAGCAGGCCACGAAAAGTCTCGGGCGCGGCCAGCGTGGATGGCCAGGTAGGCAGTGAGTGGCCTGAAAGCTGCATCAAACACGAAACAGCATGAGAACATCCTCTCCTCGACACCGACTTTTAGAAGCGGTTGCCAAGTTGGCAATAGAAAAGAGGTTTATCCTGTTTATTTTTTTAACTAATAAAAAGTGGTTGACAACCAGGAAGTCAGGCCACACTAGATGGTTGACGATGGCCAAAAATTCGGCCGCCAAGGGCAACCTCATCACCATCGTATCTCAGATCCTCCCAAGTTTTTGTGGGCCTCCCTCCCTGATTGTTGCGAGATTTTCTTTTAAACTCCTGTCTTCCCTGCTCCGTGCTGGGAGGGTGATATTTGCTGAGCAGAGTGGACAGCGGCTGAATGCGGTCCCACGCGGTTGTACCCAAGTCTCGTCCGGTTCATGGAGCCTTCGCAAACTTGCAGGCGCTCGGCGGCGGACCAGCAGCGCCACGCAGGTCTTGTTAAAACGTCTCAATCGCAACAGCAAACGTGAGCTAAATGCAGTACTTCCCTTGCCCCAGGCGACCCACAAGCGTTTTGGCAGCTTAAGACTATTTTCTCTCTACGGATAGCTCTTTTGACCCTGTTCTCATGCATATATTTATCAGCAGCCACTTTGAGTCTCACTCTGAAAGTCAGTTCTACTTTGACTCCTGTGCTGTCAGCTCACAGGCCAGCGGGCTTCAGGCTGAGTGCAGACGCTATCGTGCACGTGTGCAAAGGACCCTGCAATTTTAGCAAAACCTCAATCCCAACTCCAGCATTAGCGCCCCTTTGTTCAATATAATACATACTGTGTCGTTCCAGCGCTTCATGTCATAGAAAGAATAAATGTGTTCCAGTACGGTCATCTTAACAGCCATGTTTATCCAAATAAGAGCACTCGTCGTTCTTTGTCAAACCGACTGTACATCACTGCCACCGGAGGAAAGAAACCCAAGAGAGAAAACTCGTCAAGGGGAGAGGTCAGCGGAGGAGGCGTCCGGATGAAAGAAAGAAAGAAAGACAGAAAGAGGGCGTTGACGATCCTTATTGGGGGAAAGTGGTCGGTGGAGGCTCCAGGGGTGGTTCTTCAGTCTCAGACAGACAGACAGACAGACAGACAGACAGAAAGAAAGGGATGGAGCAGAAGGGGTTGAAGATTACCTTCTTGGTTGGAGAGGTCCCGACGACTCCCGAAGCGACTGGTCGTCACAGGCTCCTGGGAAGAAGGAAGACAGGGAGAAAGAAAGAGTAGAAGCGATTGAACATCCTCCACCTCCTCCAGCTCCTCCGCCCCCTCCAGAGGTGAGAGGAGGTCCTCGAGAGATGGGTCTTTGGCCGAGAGAAAGAAAGAAAGGAGGACAGAGCGGAACATGTTGAAGATCCTGAGCAGGGCAGTGCCGAGACATATTGAAGAGAGAGTTCTTTATTTCTTCCTGGAAAGAAGGACAGAGCAGATCTTTATTGGGTCAAGGGACGGGTCCAGGTGAATCCTGAAGAGATCGGCCTTCGGTCTTCAGAAAGTAAGAAAGAAAGAAAGAAAGAAAGAAAGAAAGAAAGGTTTACTTCCTTCCTCCGAGAGAGATGGAGGCCACAGCCTGACTTTTAACTTTCAAGGTTCCCCAACGAAAACTTATACCAGTCACTGTCTCCAAGCCCTCTCTCCCTCTCTCTCTCTCTCTCCCTCTCTCTCTCTCTCTCCCTCTCTCTCTCTCTCTCTCTCTCTCTCCCTCTCCCTCTCCCTCTCTCTCCCTCCCTCTCTCTCTCTCCCCTCCCCCTCTCTATCCCTCCCTCTCTCCCCCCCTCTCTCTCTCCCCCTCTCCCTCTCTCTCTCTCTCTCCCTCTCTCTCTCCCTCCCTCTCTCTCTCTGGCCTTCTACACCACCCTATTCAGAGCGGAGGGCTGTGATTGAGAGTGTGCTGCGGAGCTCCTTCAGGGGCTGCCTCGGCTGGGGGTCGGGGAGCGGGACACCTTCGACGCTGCCATTGGACGCTGCCCTCTGCTGTGGGCCAGCTGGCGACTGGGCGCGCTCCTGGGATAGACGGTCTGCCTCCAGAGTTCTACAAGCATTTCTGGGGCCTGTTCGGGGGGAAATCTACACCAGGTGCTGCTGGAGTCCGTGCGGACTTGTACACTACCAGTTTCCTCGTGGCGAGCAGCCCTCTCTCTCATACCCAAGAAAGGGGACTTGGCCTTGCTCAAAAACTGGAGACCCGTTGCACTGCTTTGCACGGATTACAAACTCTTCTCGAAAGTCCTGGCCAATAGGCTGAAAGGAGTTTTAGAGTTTAGAGTTTTGATTTCCATGGACCAGTCTTACTGCGTGCCAAGCAGATCTATTAAGGACAATTTGTTATTTAATGAGGTATTTGTTTGACCAGTGTAATTTCAATAACATCGGTGTGGGTGTCTTGTCCCTTAACCAGGAGAAGGCTTTCGACCGATTGGACCACGGTTTTCTGTTTTCAACCTTGAAGGCATTTGGGTTCGGGGAAGTGTTTCTTAACTATGTGCAGCTCCTTTACAGGGAAGCATCCTGCCTGATCAAGGTAGGCGGGGGGTTGAGCTGTCCACTCCCTGTAGATAGAGGGATAAGGCAGAGCTGCCCCATCTCTGGCCAGCTCTACTCCCTTGCTATAGAACCTCTTCTGCAGGCTGCCACAGGGGCTCGCTAGTCGCCGCCGCTTATGCGGACGATGTCAATGTTTTCGTCACCGACTAGGATGATGTCCTAGTCGGTGGGCTGGTGTCCTAGTCCTAGTCGGTGGGCTGGTGGCTTGCTTGGGGATGTATCAGACGGCCTCGTCTGCCAAGGTAAACTGGGAGAAGAACGAAGCCTTACAGGTGGGGAGGTGGGGGTGGGGGGGGAGACGCCTCCTGAGCTACGAGGGGGCCTGAGGTGGGGAACGAGAGGAATGAAGGTTTCATTGAAGGTGTGTGTGCTTCAGGCTCCTAGGTTTTCAAGGCCTCATTGACATTGAGTCCAAGGTCACGGCGTTCCGCCTCCAAAAGGGGCAGAGGCTGTTGTATGGTTGTGGACTGCGCTGGCTGGACACAGCAAAGGTGCGGCTGAGTTGAGCGGGGCGCCTCTCTTATGACAAGCAGCTGTTTCTGCTGCGGACCGAGGGGATGGACTTGACAGGGCTGACTCCTTTCTACCAGTCAGTGCTGCAGTCATGGCATGTTTTTAAGGTCCACCGTGACACCACGACTGCCCCTGGGATGTGGCTGTTTGGGGAGCCTTTGTTTGGGAACCCATTGCTGGACTCCGGCCTCCTTTCCTCCTCCAGCCTGCGCTCCAGCTTGCACCAGGCTGGGTGCGGAGCAGCTCATGGAGACAACTGGCATCAGGTCCTCCAGACTGCTGCACAGGTTGGTGGATGAAGTCCGTGCGTCACTGCCAGTGGCCTATAGGGCTTTTATTGACAACCGTGCTCTCACTCACCAATGGGACAGTGAGGGCGAGGTTGTGTGTCCTTCGCTGACGGTCTCTCCGGCTGTGCAGTAGGAGGAGGTGCAGGACAGCCTCCTGACCTTTGCCACTCCCAAGCTGGGGGGGTTTGAGGCAGTGGGCAAGAAAGCCGCCTACTACAGCTGTGTCAAGGTGGCACACCTACGCTCTCTGGCTGGGGTGCGGCTGTCGGGGTGGACCCAGGTCTTTGGCCCTGGAGCGTCCCCTGCTGGCTTCTGGTGTTCTGTGTACAAGCCCCCCATTGACAAGCGGGTGGGCGACCTCCAGTGGAGGATCGTGCATGGGGCGGTGGCCAAAAACAGGTATCTGGCACACCTGGATTCCAGCACGGGGGCGGGATGCGTCTTCTGCTTTGAGAGGGAGACGCTGCAGCACCTGTTTGTTCTGTGTCCGGGGCTGTTCAAGCTACTGGAGCAGTAGGTTCGGCGTCTGGGGGAGAGCTTCTCCTTTAAGCTCTTTGTTTTCGGTCCTGTCTACACTGTGTCAAACAAATCTGTCTATGTCCTGGTGAACACTGTTTCGGCGGTGGCCAAGCTGGCCATTTGGTTAAGCAGAAGGAACGCTGTGCGGGGTCAGGGGTCAGTAGACCCGGCCCAGATGACGATTGGTCTGCTCTCAACCCGCCTCAGGGGGGAGTTTGAGTTCTACAAACTGACCGGCAAATTGGAAACTTTCAGGAGTGTATGGGGTATTGGGGAGGTGCTGTGCTCGGTCCAGGACAATTCCCTCATTATTAACCTGTGATTTTCCTGTGGTAGCTGTGATCTTTTTCTCCTCTTTCTCTCTCCAAGGAGGTAAACTGTACAAAGGATGAAGTCTGGGCTACAAAGGGAGCTGCCCTTATAGTGAACAGCGGTCTAAAACCTGGTGAAGAAACCAACAGATCCCTGCGTACCTAGTTATCTCTGAAGAGGGACGTCTGTGCTCTTGCTGCCTATTTACCGGCTGACTGATTTGTCTCTGTTTTTTGGTGTTTTTTTGGTTCCTTCGTGATCAAGTTGCTGCTGCTGTGACATGACTTACTGCAAATAAAGGAACCTTAAAAGTCAAAGTCTCTTTCCCTCTCTCTCTCTCTCTCTCTCTCTCCCTCTCCCTCTCTCTCCCTCCCTCCCTCTCTCTCCCTCTCCCTCTCCCTCTCTCTCTCTCCCTCCCTCTCTCTCCCTCTCCCTCTCCCTCTCCCTCTCTCTCTCTCCCTCTCTCTCCCTCCCTCCCTCTCTCTCTCTCCCTCTCCCTCTCCCTCTCTCTCCCTCTCTCTCTCCCTCTCTCTCCCTCCCTCTCTCTCCCTCTCTCTCCCTCCCTCCCTCTCTCTCTCTCCCTCTCCCTCTCCCTCTCTCTCCCTCTCTCTCTCCCTCTCTCTCCCTCCCCTCTTTCTCTCCCTCTCTCCCTTTCTCTGTCCCTCCTTCTCTCTGTCCCTCCCTCCCTTGTCTCTCCAGCAGACGGTGACCCGGGCAGGGCGTGATGTGCGTGGGCCGCCGGGCCGGCGCTCCAGCCCTGCGGGGCAGGCGCTGGACGGGGGTGAAAGGGGGGATGAAGAGGAGGACGAGGAGACGGGAGGGGACGAGGACGTCGGAGACGGGCGGCCGGCGGGGAGGCGGAGCGTCGCCTCCGAGGGGGACCACGACACCGACTTGGAGCCGGGAGGTAGAGCGCCGTTAGTAAATGACATATATTTATTTTTTTTAAACACAGGGAGCGGAGAGAAGGTGGGCGAATCATCACACGTCATGGCGAAGGGTGTCGGAGAGCTAAGGGGCGGAAGGTGTGAGGAATCCTCTTGCTCTCTTCCTCTTCGACGCCGGCTCAAAATTAGTCATGTGCTGTCCGACGTTAACCGCTTCGTCGCCTGCAGAGCTCCAGATGTTTCACAACGGCGACACAAAACCTTTGATAAAACAGCGACAAGAGCGAGGTCGACCCCCCGACGTCGGTCACTTTCTGCACCCTGAGAGGTTCTGATTTAATTCCGAGGCGTACGTCACACTGAATCACTTCGCGTACGGCATGCAGAAAGCTGTTGGGGGAAAAAAACCACTCTCCCAATTTTCCTGACATATTTTGTGACGTGAAACTCAGACGCAGTTCAACTGACGGCCACTGGGGGGCGTGGGGGGCTGTTCGACTGTGCGATTCCACGTCATTACCGATTTGGTGTGAATCAGGCTCAAAAAAGAGCAATATTCCCAATGTTGCAACTGTCCCAGTGTTCCAAACAGTGCAAATGTTAACACCTTTTTTTGTGCTCGTTGTATCTGGTCCAAACAAAGCCCGGAGCCATTTCGCGATTGACAGACCCAGATTATTCGATCATATTCTGCTCATCTGTAGTATGGAAACACCTTAATCCTGTTGCTACTCCTGTTCTCCAAAAGGTCAGAATATTAACGCCTCGTGCATTTAAATCCGCAAACAGTTGAAGGGCTGAATATTTTAAAACACCTGATTCAAAATATCCAGTTCGTCCGTGTTGGACGAGCTCCCGCGAGCTCAGTTTTTAAGCTGAGTTTAGGCTTCCGTTGTCAGCCGAACAAGACTTCCAGGCAAATCCCTCGCTGTCCAGGTCGCCTCTCTTGACCTCTCGCATCAAGATGTCTGGACGGACTTTGTCTCATTGGAACCACGGGAGTCCCACCTTTACAGCCATGCCCGCCATGTCAGCCACAGCTGGAGTGGGTGTGCTTCAGGCTCCTAAACACACCGTGTGCTGCATGCGGTGAAAATATGTTATTTTCACCTTTTATTTTTTCTCTCTATTTCTGCTCACGGTGGTATCTAAACAGTCATGGAATTGTAAAAATTGTGTATGGATACAAAGCTGAGACCCTTGTGAATCCAAAGAGCCCAGTTGCATTCATATGTGATGAAATATGGCCTCACATTAAATATTTCGATGTGAAGACAGCATTTTTTTAAACCCTTTTTCGACCTATTTTGACCATGAGGGTGATCACAGCCTCGTGAAACTCGAGACCCAGAATCTAGACACCGGAAGCATCCAGAACACGTATGGGATGTCCAGGTCCATCCAAAATGAGTGGGTTTTTCTGTGCCATTTTCAGCCGTCAGTCCTCAAAATCGACCTAATCGCACAAGTCTCAGTCACAGCATTGAGTTTTCAAAAAACAGGGGGTCGTTTGGGAGGATCTTTCAACCCCCCCCCCCCCCCCCCCCCACTCTCAAGTGGTCAAAAATGGTGACAACGTTGACCAAAGCTGTGTGATTACTGGTGTCAACCCACACCGTGGTGCAGCTTTCTAATGGTGTCAGGCACTAGTGTGTGGCACCAACTGCTGATCAACACACACACACACACACACACACACACAAGCACATACACACACACACACACACACACACACACACGTGCAAACAAACACACAAGCACACACACACACACACACACACACACACGCACACGGACACACACACACACACACACACACGCACACGGACACACACACACACAAGCACACACACACACACACACACACACACACACGTGCAAACATACACACACACGTGCAAACACACACACAAGCAAACACACACACACTCACACACAAATACACACACACACACACACACACACGCACACATACACACATGTGCAAACACACACACACGCCCATACACATGCACACACACACACAAGCACACACACACATACACACACACACACACACACACACACACACACACACGTGCAAACACACACACAAGCAAAAACACACACTCAAACACTCACACACAAATACACACACACACAGACACACACACACACACAGACACACACACACACACAGACACACACAGACACACACAGACACACACAGACACACACACACACACACTCTCTCTCAGCCTTTCTATCAGTTTCTTCCTCGTAACAGAAGTGGAGACCTTGAGCAGGTCGATCTGGACCTCTTTTGTTTTCTTTTGTTTTCTTTTGTTTTCTTTTGTTTTCTTTTGTTTTCTTTTGTTTTCTTTTGTTTTCCGGTGTCGACCCCGCGTGCGATTCGTAGCCTTCGTCTACGGTGGAGCCGCAGGGGGCGACGGATTGTCAAGGTGACTTTGCTCGCCGGTCAAAATAAAAGAACTGGACATCGGTGCTTTTCAACCGCTCTAATGAGAGTGAGCCCGGCAGGTGTGCTGGGAAAACAACAAATTCCGCTTAAAAAGAAATAAATAATGGAAAGTAGCTTTTGCGTTGCAATTTCAAAAAATTGCAACGCTGCTTTACTGATTCATTAAATTCACCGGTTCCCTCTGGCCAGCATAACAACTCTGTGTCCCTGAGAAGGGCCTTGACTCCGAACGTGAGCGCTACTCGCAGCGATGAAAGGTTCGACGCTATTTTGAGATTTGGCTCCTGACGAGTCACTCGGTAGAGACTCGTTTCCATTTCCGACTCGTGGCCCGGTCCAGTCGGCGTGACGCGCGGTGGGCGAGGCGCCCGCTTCCTGAGCGATGAACGAGAGTCAGGAGTGTCGGCTCGGCTCTGAGCCGCTGATGGAGTCCCCACATAGACGATTGTAAATATGGAGACGAAGCTTGGGCGGCGTATTGTTTATTTCTCGCCACTTTTATCTCATGATGCCGTGGATGCGGGCGCGGTGATGATGTCCCAAAGCGTCCGGCTCCTGAAGCTAGTCAGATCCCGTCGACGTTCTTCGACCTCTGCTTCGGTTTTCCACTCGTTTCCGCTCCCGGCGCACCTCCATTTGGGTCAAACTCGAACGACAAGACGTCTGAAACGTCACGGTTCGAACAAGGCCTCAAGCGTGCCTGGGCGTACTGCGGTCGCCGTGTTCCAGACACTTTTGGCCCGATGAACGCGGAGGAGGTCAAAAAATGAAAAAAAATCGGAGCCGTGTAACAACAGGTCCTGCGGGCTGGCCCCCGAAGTCATTCCCTCAGAAGTGTTTCTTTTGAGGGAATGTAAAGAGCAAATCATTCAATTCAGTAGATTCAGATTCAATTCAGATTCGGTCGCTCGCCCAGTCTTTTAAAAGATTTGTCCGCTACGAAAGAATCCTTTGCGAGTCGTGCATCACTATGAGTGGTGAATAAAATGTTAAAGAATAAAAAATAAAAAACAATGCTGACAATAAGTGCAGTGCTTTGGGTTTGTGGCATTTTTTGGCGTCAGAGTGGTCCACGGGACGGGTGCGTGCTGGGCGATCGTTCATTTGGCAGGAGCAGCGGAACGAACCTTCACGGGTTGGTAACCGGTGTCGCCTTTCTGTCGCAGACGTGCAGCCGCGCTACGACCGGACGGGGCGGTCGTGCTACCTGGAGGCGTGCAGAATGTTCCAGGTGGTGCCGGCCGGCATCTTCATCCGCCACATGCAAGACAGCGAGTTGCCCATGATGCACTACGGCCTGGGGCCCAAGGTAAGAGCGGGCGGCGGCCCTGCTTGCCGGGCCGGGCTGACTTGACGGCGTCGGGCGGAGGGAAGGGGGGCTGGAATTCAGCGGGTGTTCAGTTCGGTGGTGTCACTTCCACACCAGCGACCACCCAAGAAGTCTGATCCTTCACTCCGGTGGGATCCAGTTTCACGTGGCACGCGAGTCATTATCGAAACCAAGTCGTGCGTTTTTAAGAGCTGCGTTGTCGGCATTAACCACCGTAAAACACCCACTTTGTGCGCTGCCACCGACAGTTAAATATCTGCTTTGGTTTCAGTCACTGGGAATAAAAGGTCTGCCTGAAAGCTCTGGGGAGCGACAGTGGACGTCATAAATAAACGCACCCCAGCCGCTCCAAAGCAGATTTACAGACGGAAAAGGCGACGCTCGCACTTCTCAGATTAGACCGTATTCAAATGTCACTCTGCGCACGGGGCTGAGCCCGAACGCGCTCGTGTTTATGCTTCCAAACATACCACATCCTTTAAAGCCTGTTTAAATAGCAGCACATCGACACCCACACATTCACATTCACATGGACGCAGCTGCTTCATTTGTCTGAATATCACACATTCTTTTTTACCTCACTATTGTTTGAATATTTCTCTGTTCTTCTGCTCTTGTCGTGATTCAGATTCTGAAACGTACGGATGTGATAAGATAAGAAGCTTTCAGGGAATACAGCATATTAGTGACGGGAAAATGTATGTTCATTTTAAGACGGAGAGAAATGGTTCTACAGTATATAAATTTGGTGATAAGTGATTACTACAATGATCCTATATTTAGACAGCATTGCAAAATATTTATATTTTTAACTTTTTGTGCTTTTTTTATTATTGATTGCTTATGCGTGCTGCTGGAATTAATCGCGAAAAAGCGATTAATCACAGCAAATTGTGCTATTATTAATTTCATTGATTCACAGTTCAATGAATACAGTATGTCTTTATATACTGTATATATATATGTATATATATATATATATATATATATATATAAAACATATATATATATATTATATATATATATACATTTATATAAAACATATATATATATATATACGTATATATATATATATATACACAACTGAAAA
The DNA here is from genome assembly GCF_960531495.2 of Zeus faber. Classification (NCBI taxonomy): domain Eukaryota; kingdom Metazoa; phylum Chordata; class Actinopteri; order Zeiformes; family Zeidae; genus Zeus; species Zeus faber. Next base: position 4,765,542 of record NC_137203.1, read on the forward strand.
GTGGGGAGCAAACTGCTGAATCTCAGTGGGGGGTGGGGGGGTGTCTGCAGGGCACCAAAGCGCTGGCGGTTCCCATGGTAACCAACACTTCCATCCTCAAGCTCAACCTGCGAGATAATTGGATGGAGGGAATGGGCGGAGCTGCCATGGCTGAGATGTTAAAAGAAAATTGTTATATTACAGGTGGTTACACATACACACACTCTACCTGTCTCTCTCTCTCTCTCTCTCTCTTTCTCACCCCCACTCTCACATGTTCCTTCCCTGCGCCCACTCACATGCCACTCTCACACTCGTAGTAAAATGTATTATCTGCTGCTCATATTTGTCCGTGGGAGAAAGACGGGGGAAGACCAACACAACATGACACGGGAGGAAGTAGAATGACAAAAAATAAACAAAAACGTGTCGGTCTCTCCCAAGGAGAAAGCTGGAGGACGACATCCAGCCGCGAATCCAAAAACGACCCCAAAGCGACTATCTCTTCTAATTAAAGTGGTATTTTATAGACATGAGAATTGACTTAGTTTTAAGCCCAGTTCAAATAAAGTAACTCTACCGACTTGGAACAAGTCACAACTTTTTGTTGGCTGTTGTCGGAGTTGGTGTAAAGCCGTTTTTGAGTGAAGACGAGGGTCAACCCAAATTTTGCGGTTTTTCCAAATGGAATTCTGGGACTTGTCGTGTGAGCCACTCGACACAGATGGCTCGCCTCATAAAATATGAAAACCTTAATTACTTTGTCTTCATAACTCAGTTAAAACACAATCAAGGCAGCGACGCCGATGCGTGCTGCTGCATATTTTAACTTATTTAACTTATAACATTGCGCCAGTAATAAAGGCTTTGTATCTGGAGTACTTATTGGATGATGAGATCGCAAGGGAATCATTATTTGACTTTTTTTCTCCGTCTCAGTGTTATTTCTAGTGATTACATGCGCGTTGTCGTCCAAACCCGACGCCCCCTGCACAGCCTTCAATTAGTTATTCATTCACAACCACAGAAAACACAAAGCGTGAATCATGACGGCGCTGGCGTTCATCCTTTGATTGAGCCTTTATTATTTTCACTTCCACTTCCACTGCCCTTTGGCTGATCTCAATCATGGAATTTTATGATACATTATTTATTTTTAAGGGAGGGAAAGTAACGGAGTACTTTTACTCGACTACTGTATTTAAGTGCAGTTTTGAAGTATTTTACTTTACTTGGATGGATGGATGGATGGATGGATGGATGGATGGATGGATGGATGGTTATTTTATGGCACATCTATTTCATTATGCCACATTTCCAATCCTTAAAAACAAATGAATGGGGCGTGGTTATCTCACAGATTCATAGTGACGGGGAAGTGGGAACACCGTCGCTGCCGTTGGTGCTCTCCTGCGCAACAGTGGTGCTCGGAGCGGGTCCCCAGCTGTGAGCCGGTCACGGTGGAGGGCCACCACCCGGTCCCCGTTGACCGCCCACACCCTGTACACCACGTCCAAAGTTCCAGCGCAGTGCAAGGAGCCAGCCCACTGGCTGGACAACTTGGGGGACAGGCCCTTCCTTCTCCCCGGACAGTGAGACCCACACCCGGGTCCCTGGTGCAAAGTCCGCTCCTCGGCAGCGGGTGTCGTGGGCTCGCTTGTGTCGGGACCCGGTGCTAATCTCTGCACCGCCACAGCGTTTTTGTTGGGACATGCCCTGGTCGACCTGGTGTTCGGGCCGCCAACGGAGAAGGGGGTGAGGGGGGAGCACGGCCTGGGCTACCTCCACGACCTCGGTGAAAGGCTGCGGTAGGCGCACCGTTGACCAGGCAGTCCTTAACGGATGCCGGGTCCCGGCAGAAGCGGGCCCACGACACCCGCTGCCGGGGAACAGACTTTGCACCAGGGACCCGGGTGTGGGTCTCACTGTCTGGAGAGAAGGAAGGGCCGCTCCCCCAAGCCAGTGGGGGAGAGGCCACTGTGTTGGAACAACTGTCTACCACTGGCCCCTGGCTCCAACCGACAGTTCCAACCAACTGTTATATTTACTCATTTATTTATATATGTATTGCTTCATTTATTTATTTCAGAATTTATTTCATAAGCATATTTATTTATGTATTTACTTTATTTATTTATTTATCTATTCATTTATTTGTTTGTTTGTTTATTTATTTGTTTATGTGTTTGTTTATTTAATTAATTAATTAATTGAAAAACATTGACGCAATGCCATTCCATACAGCAGCACACATAAGAATTCAATAATAATAAAAGTTAAAAAAAATAAAAAATTGAAAGATTGAGCAACAATAACCCTAAAATAAATGAACAATTAAACTGTGGAGCAACAATTCTCATTTCGACAAAGGCGGAAAATTGTGGAAAAAGGTTTGCAGAGATAATATAATCTGTACAGATAGTTTTTAATTTGTTATTAACTCGACAATCAAAACGTTAAAGCTGAACCAAGAGAGGTTTAAGGAATTAAGGATGAAATGTATCAACACGAGGAGCTAAAAAATGAGCCCGCTGCTGTTGAACGGGTACTTTTCACCCTTGGATGCATTTAGAATCAAGCGCTTTCGTACATTTGCTCGAATAGAATTTTCAATTTGTGAACTGAAGCACCGAGTGAACTGCCGTGAGAAGTTAGAAAAGTGCTGAAGCTGATGATGAGTAATGAAGCTGCTGATGAATGTCATCACCCCGGTGCGACCCCCGGTTCCAGCCTTCTAATCTGACCGTGTTTCCTCTGCGCGGGCCCCAGAGGTGGACCTGTCGGAGAACCGTCTGGGGGAGCGCGGCGCCGTGGCCATGGCCGGCATGTTGCCCGGGAACACCGCCCTGCTCGCCCTCAACCTGTCGGGGAACGGGCTGGGGGACCGCGGGGCCCGGCACCTGGCCCCGGCCCTTGGCATCAACACCAAGCTGCAGAACCTGGACCTGAGCCACAACGCGCTGGGGGAGCCCGCAGGTACCACCGCAACTTGGACTATGTGCCTCGTTCTTCACTTCTTCAGGTCTTGGGTTCGCCTCCACATTTAGACAAACGCACGTAGCGTTACACACCGCGTACCGTCGACGGCTTCACCTTGGCAACAAAGCCGCTACCGTGTGTGCGTCGCCATAGCAACCGCAGCCCCGCGCGTTTGTTTGTGCGGATGTAAAGAGGTCTCGCCGCAAGACACTCAGGAGGGGCTGTCAAAAATAAAGGGTTTCAAGTGTCAGCTTAAATAAATGAAAAGCATCATGGATAAAAAAAATAAAAAATAATTATGAACAAATAATAAAAACGTTATGAAATTAAACACATTATAGATAAGAAAAATAATAAATCATTAAAAATAATATAATTAAAAAGAAAATGATGAAGTAAACAAATCAATAAACATTATATGAATATAAATTTAATATAAATAATACCAATCAATAAATGGAGGATTGTTTAAATGTGTCACTCAACAGAACAGAACATTGGGACCAGCTTTCCCTTGTTGCCATGTGAACAATATTTCTGCCGATGAAGTTGATCCGGAAGACTTTGCGTAAGGTGGCGGCTCGCTAAATACTACGAAATAATAGCACATCTCCCCCATCTACGCCTCCGTGTGCGGAGACCACCTTCGGGAGGAGCTCTGCGCCGCATGTAAAAATGCTCTCTTGGGGGAGAGGGCGGCAGGGAGGGGCGTCGTCCACACCCGTCGCCGAGCTCCTCGACCTTTCCTCTAAACGCAGCTCCCGCTTCCAGCAAGCTCCGCGGAGCTGCCGCGAAGGTCGCCCGGGCTCGGCCACGCCACGCGGGGGTCCGTTCGGGAAACGCGCGGCGTTTGTTAAAAATGGGATTATGGGATGCCCCGCGTTTGGCCGCGAAATTCCGCCGCCCCCCACCCCCCCGTCTTTGTGATGCAGCCACCGCGCCCCCTGCGGAGCCCACGCCCTCCCTCGGCGGCTCGTGAGGCGGCGGTTTTCCCGACGCCGCGTCCTCATTATTGTGATTACGCGGGGGGATGCCCGGCGGTGGCGGCGTCCACGTCGTGAGTTGACGCGGCGCCGCTGGAAAATCTACATTCACGGCTGTAGGAGGGACGAGGGGGCCTTCGGCGTCGCGGAGGGAGTGATCATGCAAAGCCGTGCGCGCTCCCTTTTTACATGACACTCCAATAAATAATTCAAATAACAATCTAATTGAAAGCGGCGTGAAAAAAGCAAATCTCTCCGTGACCTTTGAGAGAACGGGGGATTAATCAAATGCCGGTGCAAGATGAATTTGCAGATAAATGAGCTGAGATTTGGGAGTTTGGGGGTCGGCGAAGATTTCGATTTCCCCCCCCGAGTTGAACAAATTGCAATATCTAGTTTTCCAGTGTCCAATTCAAAAAGTTGACCCTCCCTCACGCCGGCACGCCGGCTCAATCAGGTGGATTCTAATAACATTTGGATGAGCCGGCTTCGCGGCCATCCTGACAACGAGAACGGCTTTATTTTCAGGCCTCGGCAGGTCTTTTCAAGAACGTGGTCGTTCGTGATTATTCCACGTCCGCCTGTTTCATCGTCTGTCCCATGTCGTCACGCGCACACGCCCGCACAGGAAGTCCTTCGTCACGGCGTGGCAGATTGTGGCATTCAAAGGTCAAGAGCGTTGGCCTTCATTAAAACTTTGTGTCAATTACGCCGTGAATGGGGCCGGTGACGCGCTCCGTCTGGAGGAAGGAGGAGCCGCGGCGCTCCGGGCGGGGGCAGTCGAAAACACCTCACGTAGCGTGAGTGGGCGCAACGAGCGGTGGTGGAAAAATCCATCTCCTATCCGGAACCGCCGACGGAGGTCGAGGCGGGATTCTCAATGCACGGGAAGAAAAGAAGCCCGCTTTACACCGAATCCGACAAACGACAACGAACGACGCTCCCACGGAGAGTCGGGTTCCGCGGCGAAAAGCCTTGACAGGCTGTGATGAGCCCCGCCCCCTGTGGAATAAGCCCCGCCCCCTGTGTCCTCCTCCGCGGTGGGGAATTTGCGACAGGTTTCGTAGCCGACGCTACGACCGGAAGCTACGTTGGTCACGTGTTTTAATTGGAACTGGGCTTAAAACCGAGTCAATAAGTCACGTATGTGAAAATAATGACGTTATTAATGTTAACGCTGGATGTCACCGTATCCACTATCAGTAAATCCCTCTCTGTGAATTGTGTGTATTAGTTGTTTTTGTTCCCAATTTGGAAACACTACTGTATGAACTCTCATTTATGGAAAAACGGTAAATGTCCAGCTGAGCAAACTACTCGCTGTTGCACAGGAAACAAAACAGACGTATTTCCTGATACATGACGCGACGGGAAACCCAGTCAGTTCACCTGACGGCCACAGGGGGGAGGATCCCACCGGCGGATGGGATTATGGATTTGGTGTGAAGCGAGCCTGAGGCCCAGCAGAAATGACATTTTTAGGAGCTCCCCGTCGTAGCGTTGTTGCTGTTATGAATTTTAAATGGACGGGGACGGTTTCTCTGCGTGTCCCCACCCTGGAGCAGTTTGAAGCACGCAGTTCACATCTGCATGGAATAGAGCGCTGCGTTCACACGGGAGCTTTTGCCCACGATCCATTGATTGTGAAACGCTATTATCCCCTTATCTTTAAACTCGGGAGCGGAGAGAGTAAAATTGTAATAGCATGATAATTGTAAACAGAAAAATTGATTGTCCAAAAAATACTTTTAATCTGATTAGAAGTTTGAATTCTCACAACTAGTTCTTGATGTAGTGTCCCAAAAAAAAAAAGTATTGAGTTGGATGTTTCTGGGGTTTTGTCAACAAAATGATATGATATATTACCTTTACTTGTCTAGATCCTTTACATCAGGGGTCTCAATCTACAGGCCCGGGGTCCACACCCGGCCCATGGTAATTTAATGCATTCCGCTACATGTTGATGATATAATTGTTAAATCTGGCACGCAAATAAATTTTAATTTTACATTTTTTAAATCACAATGTTTATTTAATCCATGCAATTTTACTGTATTACATGTTCAGGTTATAACAGAATAAAATAGAATATGACAAAAACATTTTTTTGGATTTATATGATCTATTTTGATTTGATTTTGTTTTTATTTAATTTAGATTTTGATTGATGAGTTCAATTATGTATTGAATTTCATGTATTCATTAATTATTTATTTATTATTATCATTATTATTATTATTATTAGGCAATTCACCAATGCTCAGTGCAAAAAAAAAAAAAAAGTTAGTTTGTTCTGCAGTTAGTTTTCCCTTGATCCCTTGTCCACTGTGGCCCCTCGACGAGCAGACACACAGGCCAGCAGCCCCCATGTAGTTTGGGTTTGAGACCCCTGCTTTACATTTAAATAATAACAATGTTCAAGGAAAACTATTTTTTTCCCCCCTAACCCTTGTTTTCCGATCATTGGGAGTCAAAGCGATTAATCGGCTCCAGAAGCTTTTAAAACGATCGGGTATTTATTCCCCGTTTAAGGGACATCATCCTGCCCACCATCTTTGTGACGGACCCCTTTAAATCAATAAGATTGATGACGCCTGGGAATAGACTGTCGTGCAGATGAAGCTGTGTGTTGTGCCACATCCTCAGGGGAGAATTTGGGAGAGTGTTTGTCAGAAAACACCGGCTTGAGACGGCTGAGCCTGGCGTGGAACTCCATCCGAGGCAGAGGAGCGGTGATGCTGGCCAGGGGCCTCCAGGTGAAACACCAGAAACCAGCGTTAGAACTGAAGAGAAGTAGACGTTGCATGTCAATCATCCCCCCGGTCTTGAAAGGAACACTCCAGTTTTTGGGGGGAAATTCCCTTATGTCTCTTATTACCCAGATGCAGGCGAGATGGTCGGCACCATTTTTCATCCCGGTGTCGCCAGTGCAGCGATGGCGACAGGCTGCGTGCTAACTGTGTTTGCGAAATGCAGGGCTGCAGATGGGATCGACTAGCCTAGCTCCTGGGAAAATTTGGGAAATTTGGGAAATTGCTTCTGTTCTGAAATTGCTTTGAGTAATTTCAGCAATGTTGTGTTCATTACGAGTAAAAATTTGAAATGAGAAAACTATTTTCGACATTGAACCATGCATCCTTCTGCGTTTTGGAGCTGTTGAGTTAGGGTGACTCCTCGGGATGGAATTGGTCCTGAACTTCTCATCTCAATCTCGGAGACGGGAGCATTCCCTTCAATCAGCGTTGCTTTCGAACTTGCGTCAGAAGTGACATTTTCCTGCGTTATATATCAGTGAGTCCCAACCTGAGGTGCCAGACCCCCAAAGAGGGTCGCCAGGGAGCGCGGAGGGGGGCCAGGAGGCTTTTAGATGAGGCACAGGAATCTCAATGATTTGCATATTCCTTTGCATATCTCGACGATGAAACCAGAACATATTCAGACAAAATCAACCAATGGCGCCTAATAAATACGTGTCTTTTAAATTGGGGTCTCAGATTGAATCAGCTGTGCATGAGGGGATCCCGGGTGCGGAGCCTGGCTTTCTCTGTATTGCTGTGCTTTCATGTACTTGCGCGTAAGATAGCAGCTGCCCGTTCCACTTAAGACTTGATGAGTCTGTACGTTTCCCGTGGCGTACCCCGCCACCATCTCCGGCAAACTCAAAACAGACTCACAAGGGCTTTGTCTATGGGCTCGTATCGATGGAAAGCACACGCGGAACGAGCGATCATCAATGACGCAAACTTTTAAAAGCCGCGGCGTCTACCGGGCATCTGAGAGTCGGGGGGGAGGGGTTGAGATCGTATGACAGGGCCCGCCGGGGCCTCCTTCCTGCGGCGTCGCGGGCGTGCACCGACGATGTGCGTCTCCTCCGCAGGCCAACATATCCCTCCGGACGCTGGACCTGTCGTGCAACGGCCTCGGGAAAGAGGGAGCCGCCGCGCTGGGGGAGGCCCTCAGGGAGAACAACGCGCTGGAGGAGCTGGACGTGAGGTACGGGCGGGTTTGACGGGAGCAGGGCGTCGGCCCCCAGCGGTGAGACGCGCTTTCATCGCGCAATAATGGGGGGAAAAAAATGAAAAAAAAAAAAAAAGGAGCTCGAGATCTTCGAGGTGTTTATGCGGCGCCGGTTGCCATTTGGATTTGCATACCGCGGCGGTAATGACCGCTCGGCAGCTGTGGCTATGCTTCTCATCCCCGCCGCCGCCGCCGCCGCCGCCGCTCGGGCTCCAGACGACGCTTTGGTCTGATTGACGGTTTTGATGTCCCCCCGAAGTTTGTCCCGAAACTTTTCAAAAGCCGTTTTCTCCCGCTTGGCTCGGCGACGCCGTCTCCCCCGAAACCCGAGCGAAAAACCCTCCCGGATCGCTCGCCTCCCGCTCCGACTTGGAGAGGTTTTCAGTCGCCGTTTCCTGTCTCTTGTGCCGCACAGCGACAACCGCATCCCCCCCGAGGGGGCCGCCCACCTCGCCGCCGGCCTCGCCGCCAACAACACCGTCAGGTCCCTCAAGGTGAGTGGTCCTGAAACCGATACATAAATCACTCTTACTTTTTGTTATTTAAAAAAAAAATTTTAAATAATGTGAAAAAGTAAACCGGCGGTGATATGTGAAACCGCGAGAATTGCCAAAAGGGAGCTCTCTTTTCTTCCGGGTGAGGCCGGGGCCGCAGCCTGTCCCCGAGACAGACTGATAGACAGGTAGATTGGGGTGTTTCGGGAAGAATGGCTCGGGAAGTCAAAATCACCCGAGATGCGACATCGGCCGAGTCGCCCGATCGTCCGACCTGTCGGAGCCGCAAGGTGCCGCGAGGACACACGCTCATACACGCACTCGCCGCCACGTGGCTCACGTCTCGGCTTGGTGCCGTCTCCACCCTGACCCCCAGATGGGACGGAACCCCATCCGGACGCTCGGCTGCTTCAGGCTCCTGAAGTCGGTCCAGGGAAACGCCCAGTCGGCCATGGAGACCTTGGACTTCACCGTGAGTCAGACCCTCGACATTGTCGACAAGCGTCTTCTGAGCCCCCCCGCGTAGCTCTCTCTCTCTCTCTCCCTGTCTCTCTCTCTCTCTCTCTCTCTCTCTCCCCCTGTCTCTCTCTCACTCTCTCTCCCCCTGTCTCTCTCTCACTCTCTCTCTTCCTCTCTCTCTCCTGCTGTCTCTCTGTCTCTCTCTCTTTCTCTCATGTACTATCTAAGGAGGTAAACTGTACAAAGGATGAAGTCTGGGCTACAAAGGGAGGTGTCCTTATAGTGAACAGCGGTCTAAAACCTGGTGAAGGTTGGATGCCTGTGTACCTTGTTATCTCTGAACATGTTTATACTCGTACTGTTCATGACTGACCTGTGGCTTTCCTGTGGTTTGTCTCCTATTGTTTCCTTCATTTGTGGCATGACCTACTGAAACTGAAAACAAAGGAACCTTAAAAGTTAAAAAAAATCCTCTCCCTCTCCCTCTCCCTCTGTCTCTCTCTCTCTCTCTCTCTCTCTCTCCCTCCGCCTCTGAAGGACATCACCGTCGACCGGGAGTTTGAGGAGCTGCGCGCCGCCGTGAGGGCGACGTTGCCCGCCCTGGTGGTGAAGCACGGCGGCAGAGCGGGCGCGTCCGGAGCGGGCGGGCGGGGCCGGGAATGAGCCGCCGGCGTCGCACCGACGCCTTGGGGCGGAACGTCGGCGGCGGACCACTCGACGGACCCGCCTGCTTGCCGTAGATCGCATTCCCCTTGCCAAGTATAAAAACAATTACTCCGAATAATAAACACACAGAGTTCAAAACCAGATCGACCGCGCTGTTGTTTGTCGGGGGGAAGACTGATTTATTTTATTTTAATTTTTTACTGATTTTCGAAGCCTCGGGTTTTGCAGTCTCGTCGGGAGGAAGGAAGTAAGACGCCCGCATGGCCGGCACGCAAAGCAGGGAGCCTGTTGGTGAAGACAACCTTAGCTGCCCCAAAATATACTCACATTTCGGCTTTCATTTCTTCTTCGCGGAACAATGAGGTTCGGTTGAATCACAACCGAGACAGCCATTAGAAGACGTATACTTAGATATGGAGACCCTAACGTCCCTCAAGCTTCTTCTTTTTCCATTGACTTCCATTCAGTCTGAGGTTCCCTGGGGCTCCGTTTGGTGGCCATCTGCTGACCTGCAGCTCAGAGCATTTTTGCAAAGGGCCGAAAGGAACGACCTTGAACTGTATAAGGTACGAACTTGAACTGTTTGAAGGTTTGTTCACGCGTAAGTGCGACTACCCCTGCGACACCTGGAAGCGCGAGCCGCGGACGGCCATGGCGCTGAGTGATAAAACCGTTGTGAGACAAGTAGATTCGGTTTGCGCCCGGGGGGAATGTTTGGAATACGGCGTCGACGGGTTCGCCGCGCTGGGCATCGCGCCGCAGTGCGATTTTGGGGGGACTGGTTGTTATATAAGACAGCCGGGCAGAGTGACTGGGAACCTGGAGAGGATCAGAGAGCAACACGCCGAGCGCTTCGACCGGAGAGAAAGTGGGAAGCCAGGACTATAAATGGACCTAAGTGCCAAACAAAGCGGGTTGAGAAGGCGGGAGAGAACGGTATTTATTAAGTAACACCCGGGTGACGCCGGTGGCGTCGGGCGGCTTTTCAGAACCGGAGCCGTTTATCGCTTTGCGTTAAGTGTGTTATACAATTTCTTCTGGATTTATTCCCTCGTCCCGAGTGATGAACGGCGTCGTCCTGTGAGTCCCAGCGTCGGCGTCTGTGTAAATAGACTCACGTTGGATATAAATTCAGACAAATGTTAATATTCCCGGCAGAGCATAAAACAAATAATACGATAATAAGACTTTATGGAAAAGTCAGGTCTATTATGGGAAATCAGTATGTTATGAAAATGAAATATAAGAATCGGGTATATTTTTTATTAAAAAAAAAAATGCAAAAATGATTGCTGGACCTTATATTTAAAATCAGCATACAAGTAGTGTAGTTTTTTTATCAATTTAAATAATACTTGTTTTGTTTTTTAAATACTGCAAATGCAATTTTAAGCATTAACAGTTTAATGTTGGAATTTATTTAATGGCAAGTTTGGCCTCAAAGTGCAGGGTGGGGAAATAATAGCAGCAGGATCCAGATCCAGCGTGTCACCTCAGCCACATTTTGCATTTTAGCTTCCCAAGCGGAGCATGAAACATAAAGTGTAGAGCTGCTCTGTTGTGACAATTTAAGCAAAACTGATGTCGGTTCTTATGGAAAATAAAAAATATTGACATACAAACGAAGTAGAACAAACGCATGAAATGCATTATTTTCACAGTGTGTCGTTGCAACTGATTCAACAGCATGAAATGTGAACAAGTCGGGTCACGAAACGCGTTGGAGGCCTGAAGCCCGCTTCACACCGGACACGACAAACGACAAGAACCAACAGGAAGTCCATTCATTCCCATGGAGAACTAATTTTCCCAGCAAACTCGACAAGTTCCGGAGTCGACAGCACAACCAGAGGTGACGTAGGTCAAGTTTTTTTCTATCTGAACTGGGCTCAAAGTGAAGTAAATAAGTCACGTATTTCAAAAATAATGACGTTATTTTCGTTAACATCAATATCAACAAATCACTTTATTATTGCGTTTATTTTATTTTTTTTTCCCCCTTTTGACAACACTTGTTAAACTCCCATTCACGCAACATGGCAAATGTCCAGCTGAGCAAACTACTCGCTGCTTTTCCAGGTAAACACGAGCTTTCCCATCTTCCTCCATAGAATTATTTTGGGATGCGAAACCCAGACGCAGTTCATCCGACGGCCACTAGGGGGAGGCTCCAACGCACACAACTCACACAACACTTCACATTTTACATTGCAGTATTCCAAGCAAAGCGTGAACCAAATGATAAAGCTGGTCTATCATAACAATGTCTGCAAATGTACAATAAAGCAGCAAAAAAAAAAACATATTCAGTCTTTTATGCGCTGTGTACCAGAGAACCTTGAATTGCCTTTGTGCAGGAAATGTGCTGTATTCATCGTCAGAGTTGCCTCCTTTTGCAGATAAACAAAGTAAAAACAAAATTAAACGTAAAGTGCACAATTTGAAGCGAGCGCCGCTTAATGTCGCAAATGACTGAAGAGACCTGGGAGCTGCCGGAGCCAGAGCGGTAACGCCGAACACCTGCGGCGGCATCGCGCTCATTAGCCGCGACTCCGCTAATTACGGCAAATGCGGCGTCTGGGCAAAGTGGCTCCGACGCGTCCGACTGACTGACACGTTCGGCGGAGCAAGAGTCAGAATAACAACACGGAGACGCGTCCCCAGCGGCCTCCTGCCTCAGGTGGATTGATTTATTGATAAGAGCGGAGTGAGGCCCACGTCCGCCTCGGTGGAGTTTTGGACTGTGGCTTTAGTAAAACATTAACCAGCGCCGCCCTGTTTAGCGCTGGAAAGGAACTGGCTTTCAGATTCCTCCCGGCGCCCGAAGGACGATGGTGACGGCCGGTCTTGTTCGGCCAAAGGGCCGCCTGTTGTACAAATGTTACGGGGACCTGCAGCAAGCGTCAAGGTAACGCCCTTAAATGTTTATTGATCTCGGCGTGCGTGAGACGGATCACTGGGCGATGACGCCTCGTCACATGGGAAGGCATACCTCCTTTTTTTTTTTTTAATGCTCTTAAATAAGCAAATTTTGAAATATTTGCCGAATTGCCAAATTCCGCACTTTTTTTTCTGAAATTGCATGATGGTGTCGTATAGCTGTTGTAAATAGTGCTGGTTAAATGAATAAAAAAGCTGTTTCCCATTAAACATTGCCTCTTCCTGCAAACTGAACTTTGTCCTCCAAGCGGCTCCTGTAGCTACCCAGCTTTTTCCCACCACGTGCACTTCTAAAATATAAACAAAAATTGTTTGTTTTTTTTATGGTTTTTTGCATCCATTCGGGGAAAAATAAATTCAGCTTGTTATCACGTTATATACGTTATAGCGTGACAAAGTCACGTATCACGTCTTTTTAAAACCACTTCACTCTGTTTTCACAAATAGGAGACAGGTTTCACGAATCAGAAAAGCTCTTTGAAAGGCAGCGCAGGCTTCTTATTACCACGTAGTCCGGGATTTGACGACCTCAGTAAGTGGAGCATGTTTTGGTCTGGTTGAGCCCTCCCTCCTCTGGGCCCTGCTCACCCAATCAAGCTCATCTTTGTCGTTCACAGCCGGTATTGAAATGCGCTGACAGAGCCTCCCGGCTGCAGCCGCGTTCCGATCCGGGTGAAACCCCGCCTGGTCCACTCCAAACCCGGGGGTTTAATTTCCAAACCCGGATTTTCCACTTCCGCTGGTTGGACGGAGGTGGAAGGCAGGAGGGATGTTGAGCGCTTTGTGAGGGCCACAGGTGGAAACCGTGGAGTGTGTAAAAAAGAAAAATCGTCTATCCCGAGATGATTTGAAGCCTCGAGTTTGGCTTTTCGCTCGCCACCATCTTGGCAGGAAACGGAGCCGGAGCTTCGTAGACCTGAGCAGCAGGGCGGAGTCTTGACTGGCTAAAAGAAGGGAATCATATTTAAACGTTGCATTCGGGATCCCCAAGAAGCTCCCCAAAGTCTCACGGCAAATTCGAAACTTCCAAAATTTGACGCTGGAAAAGCAGCAACAACAAAGTGACATCATCGCGCAGTTGATTTCCAACCAAAAACGACTTGGTGACTCCAGGGTTTGAAGACGGTGGAGAACCGGCAGCTCCTTGTGGCTTGGGGTTGCCAGATTTGAGACTTTTTCATCCGGAGATTGATGCTGCGGAGAATGCAGCGCGAGCTCCACAGGCGGCTCCGATGGGGGCGGAACAGCTGCAAGTTGGGAAGTCTGACAAAAGGGAAAGTTTGTGTGACTTGATTTTAAAGTGGTAATCCGTGAGATTATTAAATATATTGTATTTGATGTTCAGCCCGTATTTATTTAACTGCCACTTGATAAGACACAGCAGTGTTTTGTATGCTGCTAGGCAGCAGATACTGTTGCCGTTGCTGGTGGCGGGGTCCGCCACGGTGAGTTTGATGGAGCAGCACAGCTAGTTGTGGTCAGTAAACTGTCAACACGGATGAATATTCAAAAACGCGAGGAATCCACCCGACACGGACGATCTGGTGGATTAGCGCTTTAATGCTGCAATTTGAACTGCGGATACTTTTCTGTGATGAGCAAAGCTGACTGATGGCGGGAGGTGGATCCGTTCCCAGGTCCGAGGTGGATCCGCTCTGCTTCCCTTCCCCACCGTCGTTTCTGGTCCGCAGACATGGGTGTCACTTCGCTTCCGGACTGATTACGCTTCAAAAGGCTCATCATGAACTTCCCTCAGCGTCAGTAGACACTAGAAAAATGATTGTATGATTTGTGCTTCTGTCGTCGCTGTTCGTAGAGACAGACGCTGTCGTGGCTTTTGGAGAGTCACTTCTGGGGAAACCAGCGAAAACACGTCTTTGTTATCTGGTCGCGGCGAAGGGAGGTCCCCCGTTCAAATATCGATTGGACCGTCTGGTGCGTCCACGGGCCTCGGGGGGAATAACTGGCTCTTTCAATGCCGCCGCCCCGGACACTCTCTCCTCCAGAACCAATTTATTTTAAACATTCCCTGTAAAAATTTATGCTTTTCTTCCTTTTTCATTTTTTTTTTTTTTTTTTGCCAAACTGATTTCAGCTTCAACGTGCACAGCCTGAACATTGTTCTTTTTTCTGATCTCTGAATTGACTTTTGGGAACCACCGGGAATGTGGGTATTACGGGAGTGTGGGGGGTTGTGATTCGTCACGCCCACCCCAGTCAGATCTGATCGTCGTCTTCGTCATCATCATCATCATCATCATCATCATCATCATCATCATCATTCACAGTAATGGATGCATCAACTGGTTTTAATAACATTCTA
>NC_137203.1:4785381-4807881 GCF_960531495.2 Zeus faber
TATACACAGTAGGATTTAGATACTACATTTATTTCAGTTTCGAAAGTTTTGACTTTATCTGTTGCTGGTTGGTGTGTGTGTGAGATGGTTGAACTGGTTAGAAGTAATAGTTCAGATCATTGTGATTATTGTTATTGTTGTTGTTATTATTGTTATTATTAATTTTGTTAAAATTATTATTGTTGTTGTTGTTGTTGTTGTTATTATTATTATTGTTGTTGTTCTTCTTCTTGTTGTTGTTGTTGTTATTATTATTATTATTATTATTATTATTATTGTTGTTGTTGTTCTTGTTATTATTATTGTTGTTGTTGTTATTATTGTTGTTGTTGTTCTTGTTATTATTATTGTTGTTGTTCTTGTTATTATTATTTTTGTTGTTGTTGTTGTTGTTGTTCTTGTTGTTGTTGTTATTATTATTATTATTATTATTATTAACACTAATAACGTTCCTCCTACTGAGCTCTCCTGTGGAGGAGTGAAAGCGTCTCACTGTCGTCCTCTAGTGGCTGTTTTATTCATCTCGGCCTCTTGTGTTTCAGCCTGGAACAATGATTGAATGGGGAAACCACTGGTAAGAAGTTGCAAACATCAGTTTTGGGCTTTGATTGTCAGACATCACTCCACACACAAGTGCATTTCGTCAGTAGCACGGTTTAAAATTGTTTTTTTTATATATATAATCTGATCATTCATTTCAGTCTTGGGTTTTAGTGTTAAATGTGAGAATCGTTTTATTTCCCATTTATCAGTTGTTTGATACATGTGTGTTGCATTTTTAAATTATGTTCCAACTCCTTTACTCTGATTTGTCGTTTTATTTTCTTCTTATTGTGGAGCACTTATTAATTTGTTTGCGAAAAGGGTTATGAACAAAGTG
Source organism: Zeus faber (assembly GCF_960531495.2). Lineage (NCBI taxonomy): Eukaryota > Metazoa > Chordata > Actinopteri > Zeiformes > Zeidae > Zeus > Zeus faber. The sequence continues at coordinate 4,786,262 of NC_137203.1, forward strand.
GTACGTTTTTAGTTTTAGTATTATTATTATGATTTTTTTTTTAATTCTTTTTTTTTAATGGTTCTGTGAAATGTCATGGCTGGGTTGCCAAATGTAAATGTACATATAATAATAACAATATTATTAATAATAATAATCATCATTATCATAATCATAATCATTATCACAATAATAGTAATAATAATAATAATAATAATAATGTTTTTATCCCTTTCCTAAAACATTTTTTTTCATCTGTGACATCTGAAGTTTGATCTTAATAATATCAACAGCATGCGGCTACGTCAATATAGGCGATCATTTATTAATTATGACACAAATAATCAAAATGCATTCAATAAAACAAAGATACACTCTGCACCTGAACACACCGCACCCGAACACACCGCACCCGAACACACCGCACCCGAACACTCTGCACCCGAACACTCTGCACCCGAACACTCTGCACCCGAACACACCGCACCCGAACACACCGCACCCGAACACACCGCACCCGAACACTCTGCACCTGAACACTCTGCACCTGAACACTCTGCACCTGAACACACTGCACCTGAACACTCTGCACCTGAACACTCTGCACCTGAACACTCTGCACCTGAACACACTGCACCTGAACACTCTGCACCTGAACACACTGCACCTGAACACTCTGCACCCGAACACACCGCACCCGAACACTCTGCACCCGAACACTCTGCACCCGAACACACTGCACCTGAACACACTGCACCTGAACACTCTGCACCTGAACACTCTGCACCCGAACACACTGCACCTGAACACTCTGCACCTGAACACTCTGCACCTGAACACAATGCACCGGGTGTTTGAGGACATGAGGAGTTGCCCTGGCGGTCAGTTGCTCTACAGACCTGCTCCTGTGCTCCTCTTCAGGGCGAGGGCCATAAAGTACAGACAGGAGAGCGATGAGGCCGTGGGCGGCTTCTTCTCCCAGATTGGAGACCTGTACGTCGTCCATCACCTCTGGGGTAAGAAGCAAAACAACCAAACAACAGTATCACAAAACACAGAAAACCATTTCATTGATGTGATTAATTAATTGAAATTTATTCATTCTCTCATTTAAATAATAATTTATACAATACCTGGAAAAACTGTATCTGTATGGAATTCTCATTATTGGTTAATTCATTATTATTATTATTATTATTATTATTATTATTATTATTATTATAGCCCCCTTCATAGTAAATTTACAGCTCAAGGTGCTTTACAGACATTTAGGAATTAACCACATACATTATTTAAAATAAACAAAAATAAAATAAACATTTAAATCAGTGTTCATCAAACTCTGGGTCATGACCCACAGGCGGGTCGCTGGAGATCTTTATTGGGTCCCCAAATCAAAATTCCGGAATTCCTCACATTAGTCAAATTAAGAAGATGAATCAAACATTTTTTTTTATGTGTTAGAAATGATTGGTACGCCTTTTTAAGCCAAAGCTTTTTTGAAATATGAAAACACTGATTTAAAGCTTTCATTTGTGCCTTTGATTTGCAGCGTACAAAGACTTTCAGTCCCGAGAGGAGACGAGGAATTGTGCCTGGCTGAAGGCGGGATGGGACGCCAGTGTGAACTACACCGGTGAGGACACACACACACGCACACACACACACACACACACACACACACACACACACACACACAGCATTTTGAAGCTGCTGCTGGTAGTGAATCTGGGACATTTTTCTTCAGGCCCCTCAAGGAATGTTAGCAAAGCCCCCTACCCCACCACCCACCCACCCCACCCCTCCGAAAAGGTCCAGTGAATTCCAGTGCAATGTGCTCCAGTCAACACTCTAGTTAACATGAGAGAAAATCCTTTTCCGCACTTCGACCCGTAATGCTCTGTGGGTTCTGAAAGTTCAGCCTGAAAGGATTTTATTCACCCTCAATGTGCTGCTTGGGATGAAGATGGTGAAAGGGACAGGAAACCACTGTCTCCACGGATGGGAGGCGACATACAGGACAAAAGCATGAAGGTGAACCTAAGAGCAACGCTGTTTTTAGATGGGATGAGATGCCAAACTTTAAAAGAAAAAGGAACAAAGAAAAAAAGTTGTTGTTTTTTTACAAAATTTTAATGCAAAACATGAATCAAAAAAAAAAAAAATCAAAATACAGCACATTAACTTAGTCACTTTATGTAGTACCTGTTATCATATGGATGGATGGATGATAGATAGAAAGATATACTGTATGGATAGATGGATAGATGGATGGATGATAGATGGAGAGATGGATGGATGGATGATGGATGGATGGATGATGGATGATGGATGGATGGATGAATAGATAGATATATACTTTCTCCATCCCGAATGGCAGCGCCCCAGCAGCTCACATCAACTCATTAACACAAAATAATAATAAGGAAATAAAATAAAAATATGAAAACATTTGAAGGCAATATATGGAATATTGGGAAAATATACAATAAACCGAACCCAACCTGTACCCAATAAAAATGATCTGTCAATATACACCAAATCTTATTAACTAAAAGTTAATTAAATAAAGTAAAATAATAGAATACATAGAATGCATAACAATTACCAAGGGGGATGGTAGCTCAGGAGGTAGAGCTGGTTGTCTAGTGATCTAAAGGTTGCTGGTTGGATCCCAGGCTCCTCCTGCTAGCATGCTGTAGTGTCCTTGAGCAAGACACTTAACCCCTAATTGCTCCTGATGGCTGCGTCCGTCGATGTTTGAACAATTGTAAGTCGCTTTGGATAAAAGCGTCTGATAAATGACTAAATGTAATGTAATTACAGTTCAATGCAAGAAACTTGTTTTACTCGTTGTTAACAATTATTTAGCCTATTCCATGAAAAGCCTTTTACCTCGTCAAGGTGATATCCCAGCCCCGGAGAACCGCTCTGGAGATTTTTCACTTTCGCGTTATAATACAGTGCACACAAAGCCCCTAGTATTCACATTTCGACAACAAGGTGATTCAAAGCCTTAAATGAAACATCAAACCCTAAAACCCCCCAAGATCTTTATTCACCTGAGCACCCCCTTCACTGGCATGTGGAGGACAAAAAAATCCCTTACAGTAAATGATGGACTGTATGTGCGTTGTATTGTATGTGTTTTTGTTAAACATTATATATAACCGGTATTTTTTTTAAACTTTTCTTTTTAATTTTGGAGTACCCCCTGCAGTACCCCAAAGTACCGCTAGGGTTAGGAGTACCCCCGTTTGAGGAACACTGCAGTGCAGAACCCTGAAATAGTTCATCACAGTCTGCGACAAGTTAAAACAAAGAGCAGAGGGCGAGTCTTTTCGGTATCAAGGACAAGTTAACTGACAATGACACTAAATTTAAGGATTCAATCTTTAACGGCAAAGAAATGGTGAATGTGGCTGCTCAGGGCGGTGTGCTCTGTTTCCATCTGCCCTCAGTGCCTCTGATCAGCAGCATGGAGTCCAGGATAATGATTCCCACCAAGAGCTCGCCACTGCAATAAACAGCTCAACCACGACAACAGGACTTTTATTTTATTGTGTTTTATTTTATTTTATTTTGTTTTATTCTATTTTACTTTGTTTTTATTTTGTTTAGTTTTTTAATTTTATTTATTTATTTTTTGTTTTATTTTGTTCTGTTTTATTTTATTTTGTTTTGTTTTGATTTGTTTTATGTTCTCAGACATGAAGAGGATCAATGGTGATTATGATGTTTAAAAGTACTCAGGAACTAATATTTTAGGAACTGAACAAAATGTGACTTTCCAAATAAAAGTTTGAATTGTATTTGTTTTCGATCTGGTGACTTGGTATTTCTACGTTGTGCTTGTGCATGTTTGTAGTTTTCTGCATGTGTTGATAATTAAATAATTGGTCATTTGTTTGGTTTTAAATGAAAAGTGCGGCTCACAGTAACGAGTGCAATCCTATTTAAAATGACTTTTATGGTTTACGTCTGTTTGAATTACAAAGAATATTACTTCACCTCTTATGTAAAATGTGCGCATGTTAAAAATAAATGAATTTACATTTTGACATTGTTGACATTTTATGAACTGTTGCATCATTATGATTGTTGTGGTTTTAACTTTGGAGGAAACTTTTTTATTTTTTTTTGGTCTGAATCCATTTCCACATGTTCCATTTAGGGTGGAGGTGGAGAATCATGTGATGAGTTGATATTAATTTAAACCCCAGAACTCAAAAACTTATATTGCAGCCCTTACTCCGGTGGGCACCAAGAGGGGGCGTGTCATCCAATGTACCTTTAATCCGGGGCGTGTCCTCCACGGTTCGTTATCTATAGTGGGCGTGTCCTCCACTGTATATTTAACTAAGGGGCGTGTTTTTCACTATGTCAGTGTGGAGTGGGCCTGTCCTCCAAGGTGTGAAAAGGGGCGTGTCATCTACTGTATCTGACCGTAGAGAGGGCGTGTCCCCACTGTAGCTTGAATTAAGGGGCGTGTCCGTCACAGTTTCTTTGTGTACAGTGGGCGTGCCCTCCACTGTAGCGCTGATAAGGGGCGTGTCCTCCACTGTAGCCTGATGTAGAGGGGGCGTGTCCTCCAGGCTCTTTATGAATAGTGGGTGTGTCCTCCGCTGTGGCTTTAATCAAGGGGCGTGTCTTTCACTGCCTTTACGTAGAGCGTCTGTCCTCCACGGTGTCTTTAAAAAGGGGCGTGTCCTCCACGGTGTCTTTAAAAAGGGGCGTGTCCTCCACGGTGTCTTCGATCAAGGGGCGTGTTCTCCACGAGCGTCTTTCCCAAAGGGGCGTGTCCTACAACGCAGGGGGGCGTGTCCCTGATCCCCTGGCGCCGGAGCGGGACCGGGAGTCGCGTCGCGTCGCGTCGTCCCCCTCGATCCGACGCGTTGGTTCCGTGCGCGTCCGGTGCTCAGTCCTCACCCCCGCGGGGTCAGAGCACGAACCAGGCGCAGAACATGGACCTGCACATTCTGGACCACAGGCTGCGGGTCACCAGCATCTCCAAGAGCGGACTGGTGGACTACACGCACCCGCTGATCAAACTGATCTTCCTCCGCAACAGAACCAGGTGCGTCCCGTCGAATCGAGTCGGGAAACGGACCGGACCGGACCCGGGGGCTCGCCCCGGCCCGGAAGTGCATCGCCCCGTTCCGGTGCACGTTTCACCGTTTTATTCTCGGTGTTTGCGCGGCGCGATCCGCCTCCCGCCTCCCGGGGCTTTTAGATCCGCATCCTGGTTCCGCCGCCGCCGCCTGTGCGCGCACCGTGGGGGAGCTGTGCGGGCACGTACCCTGGATCAGGGGCCCAACATGCGGTCCGCGTCCACCCCCGGGGTCCGCGGCCGAGAAAATCGGCGCTGGGTCGTGTTTTTGTTTTTGTTTGTGAGGTTTGCGCGGTTCAAGATGGATGTTCTGTTTGTGCAGCCTGACGTCGCACTCCACACAACACTTGGTGTTTATATCATTTATCATTTGGGTTTTTTTTGTTTTTTTGTTTTTTTCGGGGGACAAGTCTGCCAAAGGGGGGGGGGGGGGCCCTGCCCTAAAAAAAAAGAGAAAAGTTTGGGAGCCCCCCTGGCCTAAATAATTTGAAAATATATATTTTTATTTTCTCAAATAATTTAGGCCAGGGGCTCTCAAACTTTTCGTGTGTGTGTGTGTGTGTGTGTGTGTGTGTGTGTGTGTCTTAATTCCCACTCACTCGGCTGGGACTCTGACACACTATGAACCCATAGACATGTACAAAGCTTTATTTCCCTCGTTCTCTGCAGAAACCAGAAAACAACAGCAAGGCGCTTTACGAGCCGCCTCCTGTGCCTGCTCGGGGCGCCAAGACGCTCACCTAGACGTCGCAAGGTTCCAATTAAAATGCCGGTTAATCGCCTCGATGTGCATCCGCACGCAAGCCGCTCCGCGTCCACAAGCAATGCGCGTCCACGGCGGTGCACCGGCGCCTGACCCCCCCCCACCCCCCGTTTTGTAACTTGTCGTCTCTTCAGTTGGCAGCGGCGGAAGTTTGTAGTTAATCCCTGGATATCCTCTGATTGTGATGTAAGGGTTTATCACGCCGGCTGCCCCACATTGTATGTACGTACGGTGGCCAGGCTCAACATCTGGCACAAAGCTGTCCAGTACAGTATATCCACGCGCGGGGTGGGAGCTAGAACGCCAGGGTTACTGGACAATATGGAGGATTTTGTTGTAATTGTAGGAAACGTCACTATGTGAACTGTATGCACTGTATGCACTGTATGGGCTGCGGCTCGGTGAATAACATCACAGACGCTCTGCGTGACGTTAGACCAAAACGTTGCACCTCCAGATCACGAAAATGTTTCGGTCGCGTGCCCCCGACGTCACTCCCACTGCGAGACGCCGCCCTTTTTCTTTTGACAACAACAACGCCGCCGCCGCCGCCACCGGGTGCACCCATCCACCAAAACAGGCCTGACCTGAACCCTCAAACCGGGCCGGCAGTGTCTTCTCGTTTCGTGCCGAAATACCGTTGTGTGTTACTGAGATTGAGTGGGGATCTCTCTCTCTCTCTCTCTCTCTCTCTCTCTCTCTCTCTTCATGTCACACACAGATATCAGGTCGTCCTCGAGGGTCTCGCAGATTGAGTCGAAAAATGCGACCGGATTTCGCGTCGCACCAGTACACTGGGCCGCGCCGCTTCTCGTCCGTTTCTGCGTGATCTAATTAGTATCCCAGAATGTAGGTCTGCCTATTAACCCTTTCCGGTCAAAGGAAACGTTCCGCCAAAGCTTCAAACGATCTGAAAAATTGGGCAGCTCCCAACTGCTTCCTGTGTCACTCGCGTGCCACGGGACCGGTTTGAACGTGTCCACACTGAGCAGGACTGAAGCTGCTTTCACACGTGCACTGCAGCCCTGAAATGATCCGGACATTACCCGGAGGAGCTGTATGTGTGAACGCAAATGTCCGAAACATTTGACCCGACATTACCCGGGCTCTACCCATCCATCACCCGAGTACAAAGTCCGCGTAATGTCTGATTGAGTGGTGTGTGCGAACAGAGCAGGTGATTTTCCAGATCATTCACAGTGAGCGAGTGGGCGTGTCGCGTGTTGATGACGTCTCTATCTATCCACCCTGGCTACGCCCCTCGTCCAAACCAAAGAGAGTATTTCCAGGTGGTGCGAACGCGTCTCACACGGACAAGCTCCGGTTTGTGAGCCGCATGTGTGAAAGGGCCACTCCAGACAATGTCCAGACTTGATTATCTGGACGTTGTCCGGAGATCATGTGTGAAAGCAGCTCCAGTGACCAAGCTGTGATGTCTTATTTGGTGACGTCTGGGGGAACACGTGCGTTCACGACACAATGTGAGTCAGAACACTTTGCTTTTCAACGGACACGCAGCTGCGGTGATGCTGAGTCAACCTGCACGTCAGAACAGCCCCGGCTCTGGGGCCGTGTCACGTAGCCAGGTGGTTCATGAAAAGTATTTCTGGGGAAAAAACTTTTGGGTCCTTTTGAACGGGTGTGTCTTTTAATTTTTAGAAATCTTATATTTTTATGCAAAATAAATGTTTATAATTGTCTCCTTACAGACAAACACCTGCCACGTCTTAATTTACCTCGTGTCAATGGAATTTAATACATTGTTTTCATTTTCTGTATTTTAAAATGGCGTAATAGAAATATTTTTAATACATTTCCCTTGAATTTTTTTCCACGTGTGGTAGTGTGAGAAATTGGCCGAATATCAAATATTTCTTTGGGACACACATGACGGTGTCCACTGTTTATTTTCTTTCTATAAGGGGTTATTGGTTGAAAAACCTTGGAGAACCCTTGGTTATACATTACTGCAAATCAGAAAAGGGCCCCGCCCAGGAGGGGCGCTGAAACAAAGGGTTGTTTCAGTGGGTGTGGCCACCCTTCCAAGGCCCCGAGTTCTGTGAGCCAATGGGGTTTGAGCTTTACTACCGGGTTTCTTTGTATTTACGCTGTAACTTTCACTGATTTCACCTCGTCAGTCCGCCAAAATCTCTTTCTGCACAAATATGAGGTGAGACGTAATCAATCCAGTCGCTGAATCTTCACTGATATTACATCTACGAGGCCTCATTTAAAAGTTTGTTCCCACTTTGGTTGCCGTACTCCAGGCTTGTTGGAGTCAAGGACGCACCGGGACTCTGGCGCGCGGGGATTTTTTGTTTCGTGTAGACGTCGGAAAATAAATATTAATAAATAAATACATCTACAATAAAAACACACTGTATTGATTGGTTTTGTTTGGAGAAACAGCAGTGGACGGGTGGAGCAGATGACCATATAAGGAAACACAGAGTAGAATAACCTTTGGACGCGGTGCGTTCAGAGCGCTCGGAATCCAGAGCGTTTTTGTTGACAGACATTACTTTGTCGTTAGTTTACCTCATTATTTGACACTTTGGCCTCGTCTGATACAACATCCCATATGGTAATATTATATACAGTATATGACAGAACATTAGGAAAAGCAGAATAGGTCCCTTTTTCACTAAGTTTTCGTAGTGGCATAATGCACTAACAACATATGAGCACTTATTACACTTACCGAACAATAAAATATATCGTTATTTTTTTTAAACAAACACAACTTTAACTGATTCCTTACAGCTCCTTGCACTGTTATCTGGTTGAATTTGGGAACAGGTGCTCAGGCACTTAAATCCCAGGTTGCTCCAACGGTCGTTTCCAGCCTGTCATGTTGGGGGCTTTGGACAAAAGCGTCTGATCAATGAATAAATGTAAATGTGCTGAGTGCCACAGTCCCGCCTAGGGCTCAAATATAATGGTTGCCACGGGCAACCAGATTTGAAATGGTTCAAATCCAGCAACCATGTTGTCAGCCTTGGCAACCGTGCATGGTTGCCGACATGGCAACCGCTTCTAAGGGTGAGGGTTGAGCCCCCGTCCTGCCTGCCTCGTTTTAGTGGAAGGAGGCCTCGGTGCAGGTACGTCACCGTCCTGTCCGTACTGTTTGTATTTACGTTTTGTCTTTTCGACCGCGGCGTGAGACGGAGTGATGTCGAGTAGTCGACGACGCAAACGCAACGACGGAACCCGCGCAGCGCCTCCCTCTCCCCGCGGCTTCTGGGAGTAACAAAAGGCGGCCTGACTTGAATTTTAAGGAGCCGGACTCTGTCCAAGTGGCCGGGCTTCCTCAGCGCCTCGGGCCGCCCACCTTCTCCCCGATCTTCAACCGTACGCGCTGCTCCCTGTAGATGTTGATGGAGGTTTAGGTGTGTGTGTGTGTGTGTGTGTGTGTGTGTGTGTGTGTGTGTGTGTGTGTGTGTGTGTGTGTGTGTGTGTGTGTGTGTGTGTGTGTGTGTGTGTGTGTGTGTGTGTGTGTGTGTGTGTGTGTGTGTGTGTGTGTGCGCGCGCACAGCGCAAGGGAGAAACAAACTTTTGCTTTATACTGCATCTAATCTAATAGACCTATAAAGGAAGGAATGTCTGTCTGTATTTCCGTCTTTCTGTCTGTCCTTCCATTATCTCGACAACCGTTTTATCCGTTCCGCTTCACACTTGGCGGGCGTATCGCTGGGGACCGAAAGACGTGCAGTGTCCAGTTTGGTGCAATTTGGACACGTGTCATATTAATAAACTTTGAATAAACGGCGAGCCGGCAGGGGGGCGGGGCTTCAGGGCTCTGCGACTGAGTCACTGAGACTGTCTTTACTGGGTGTACGACTTCAAACGGCAGTTTCATCTTCCATTGTGGAACACAGGACTGAATCGTTGGCATTTTGTCGAACTGTGCCATTTAAATGTCTTGAAAGGGGTGGTACTAGTGAATCGCCGAATTAAACGTTGATTGAAATGAATGTGTTTACATTCCATTTTTTTATTCTGTAAACAAGTATTTATGTGGATCAACCAAGCATTGTGATTTTACAATTCATTCATGGCCAGATTAAACAGCATATCCTAAACATGTGGTGGGCCGCATTGGATTGCCTGGCGGGCTGCGTGTGGACCCCGGGCCCATGGTTTGAGGCCCCAGTAGGTTTTTTTGTTTTTCCTGTTCTGCGTCTGCCGTCAATCTACACAAAGAAAACAGCAACACACATTGTTTGTTCAAGAGGAAACAATCGCTTTCTCTTGTTTTTGCCCCCGAACGTGACTATTTTGAGTTTGTTGTGTGTACACACACACACACACACACACACACACACAATGCCGACAATCGCCCGAGCCTTGGAACCAGCGGGGGGTCTTCCCCTTCCTACTTGCTCCGTCCCGGTCTGGACGCCATGTTTACTCAGGGGCCCGTCATATGCAGCCCCCCGGCAGGCTGAGCGCCCCCCAGTGGTCCGGCGTGGAGGGCCCCCGTGGGAGCCTGCGGACAGGACAGCTGGTGCTATGGATTGAGATTGGGGACACGGAGCTCGCTGCGGGATGTTAACGCCTCCTTGGCCCCGCCCCCCCGGTGATGCTGGCACGCCCCGCGGCTCCATGTGCTTATCGCGTTTCCTCAGCGGCAGCTGCAGTTGCAGAAATCAACTTTTGTAGTTCACTTCACACGCACGCACACACATGCGCGCCACTTCCCCTCTGCTTTCACTCAACACCCTGTTGTTTGTGCAGATTTTCTCAGAAGTCTCAACTCTTGTGTGGCTGGTTTTTCAAAATCTCTGTATTAATGGCATTGGTTCTTTTATACACAGCTATAGGTTGGTATCGATGATAATAATAATAATAATAATAATAATTATCTTTGGTTGTACAGCCCTTTCTATACACAACATGCAACTTGCACTGCTTTGCATCAATAGAAGGCCGTCTGATTATAGTACTAAAAAATCAAACAAGCACAATGCATTTATGAAAAATCGAACGTGAAGGATGACGGTCATTCATCATCAAATTATTTTTCAAACATTCTTCCCCTTGAATCATGGTTCTCCACTCCAAGCAATTCTAAAATAATTCTCAAAATAATCATAATAATAATACATTTATGATCTGACATAAATATACACATGCATGATGGTGCCATGAAGTCAACAAAAAAGACAAATAGTCGTGAATTGAAATTATTCCGTTATGTCCCCACAGTCCTCCAGGGGGTTTTAAACTTTCACCTGCTCGCTGCCTCTGCTCCGCCGTGCCCTTGGCACCGACCGGCTGCAGGAAGCAGAATTCGCAGGAAGGTGGGGGGTGATAGGGCTCTCTCTCTCTCTCTCTCTCTCGCTCTGATGGAGGGGATTAGGTTCTGCTGAGTCAGGAGGTGCAGCTGCAGGAGCTGACGAACCGACCGGGCGAGGCTTTTCAGGGAGCTGCGTGTTGGTAATGGAGGAGGCCGCAGTTTGAGGGCCGCGGCCCTAGGAACCTCGGTTTTTGGTGACAGCCAAGGATAACCGAGGCCCGCATTTCTAGGACACAAGGACAAGATGGACCACACCCTAACCCTGGCCACCGTACCTCCACTTCACCGTCTCTAACATTTTACCTAAAACTATAAGTATTTCAACAGAAAATAGTGTTTGAGTGGAATAAACCTTTAAAACTCTAAGTAGTTAGAAAGTAGTATTTGGGTGGAATAAACCTTAAAATTCAAGATTCAAGATGTCACATACATACAAGCATACATATACAGTATGTAGTGAAAGGACAACGCAATGCACCCAGAGATTATGTACAGTAATCTCTTTAAACTTTAAACTATAAGTAGTTAGAAAGTAGTATCTACTACTTACAGAATAGTATAGACTCCGCTCGTCGTAATCGTCTTCCTCTTCGCTCCTATCCTCACATTCATGTCTTATTTCTCACTTTGAGGACCAACGGGGTTTTAGACGCCGATGCCCTTGAGCAAGGCATCGGCTCAGATCTGGAGTCGGGTTAATGAAGTGTTGTTTTTTTCCACTACTATACGACTGCAGCCGCTGCTGCGATCAGCTGTTTGCACTGTGGTGGAACAAGCACCTGACGACGTTGGAGTCGCCCACTGTAGTCAACGCAGCGCGACTCCCTCCCATCTGCAACGATTAGTGGATCAGTCGATGAGTTGCCGACTATTAAATGAATCGCCGACTATCTTGATAATCGATGAGTCGCTTTGAGTCTTTTTTTTTTTATTATGTTTTCCGGTTTCTTTCGTCCCGTATCGCAGCAAAGCGAATCGTTTGGGGGTTGAGAGCGAAACAAGGCGTTTGAGGACGTCGCCTCGGGCTTCCGGGGCGAAGCAGTTTTCCGACGTCGAACACGAAAGTAGTCGTCCGCTGCGGCTCCAGCGTGTAGATATTTATTTATACCGCTGCTGTAGCGCCCGGGTTGCGCCCCGGGGATCGATGACCACTGGATCGATGACCACTCCACTTGTCCCCGCCGGCGCCCGGAAAACAAAGGAGGAAGCACCCAACAGAAGCCAGCCGGGGTCTCCGGCTCGTTAAGGAGCGGATGGGAACCGCGGTGGGGCCAACGGTCCCAGCCCTGCGCCGGGGGCCGGTGCCACCGCCCCGTTCCGGGGGAGCCCCACAACGTGCGCTCGGATCCCGGCGCCAGGCCGCGACACCGGTACGTCCGCGGAACGGCGTTGCACCCTTTGGTTCTGTTCCCATGCCCCCCCCCCCCAGTTTCCCTCGGCCTCCCTCTTTCACTCCCTCACAAAGGCCTCATTCAGCCTCATTCAGCCTCATTCAGCCTCATTCAGCCTCGTCCGGACCCGGCGACGGCTTTTTGGCTTCGGGCCCGATAAGCGAACCAAACAAACACAGCGTCCAGGACGGACTCCGCCTGACAACAACTTATTCTTCGGGGCAGGCGTAGCGGGGCCGGGCCGGGGGGCTTGGGGGGCATTTAGATTGGAATGGCGGAGCTGATGGCTGGTGGTGGTGGTGGTGGTGGTGGTGGTGCTGCTGCTGCTGCTGCTGCACCGTCAACAGTGAAAAGCGTTCCCTTGTTGTAGCTTGTTTTTATTTTGACTTGTGTAACGTGCTTTTCAACTGCTCTGTACATTTGATGCGACGTTGACTTGGGGGCTCCCGACACCAATCACAGTTTTCCGAGTTACCGTGGAAACGAAGCATCGCCTCCTGCCATCCCTCCACCCCCCACACCCCCGCCGTACCGCCCCTGTTTGACAGTGACTTGGTGACTGATGACGAACGTGGATCCTGAGGCTGCAGCCGTTAAAAACCACTGCACGATGGGACCTTTGTGAACTATGGGATGCACGTGAACTTTTATTTAAAGTTTTGTTCTCCAGTCTGATGGAACACAAACCATCAGGTTAATCTTTTCTATAGTTAATAGTTGTAATAATGGGAGTTTGGTAATAAAGTCCTGTGGCGTTTGATCCACACGGAGGCAGTTTTCCTTCCTGTTCAGTTGTTTCTGAGCAAAATTAACGGACCCCCCCCCCCCCCCCCTCTCTCTCCTGATGCCAGATGCAAGTTTTTCAGTCTGACCGAGACGCCAGAGAACTACACGGTCGTCCTCGATGAAGAGGGATTCAAAGGTACCACACACCCGCGCACACACACACGCACGCGCGCGCGCGCGCGCGCGCGCACACACGCGCGCGCACACACATAAACACACACACACACACACACACACACACACACACAGGCATACACACATACACACATAAACACACACAACAGAATAAAATAAATGTTTTTCTTTTTGTTTATACTGTAATATTATCATATAATACAGTGTATTATTATATTAAACTATGTTTTGATATGGGCTTTGCCCTGGCTAGAAACCAGACAGAGAACCTGATTTTTCTTGGAGGTCGTTCAAGGCCTCCTCCTCCTGTCATCAAACCAGATTTCGTCGTCCGCGCCTCCTTGGTTACCGGTGCTGCTCAGGGAGGGTGCGCCTCGCCCTTCAGGGCTCACTTCACCCCTGTTGCTATTGCGACGACAAAAACAGGACGCTCCCACGTATCCGTGCCGCGTTGCTTTAGATTACAATCCAGTACCAGCTGTTATTATTCTAGTTTTTTTTCTGGAGTTTCGTTACCGCGTGTTGTCGTCCTGTGAACAGTTCAGCCAGCGGCCACTAGCTGCATCGTAAAACCTCAGATCCAGTGGAAGTCAATGGAGAAATGAAGAAACTTCTCACCAGAACCACAAGAGTCAATACATTTTTTCTACCTCCTTAACATTGAGACTTTGGGGTCTAAATATTTAAGTTTACTTATTATAATGGGCGTCTTGGTCCTAATTATAATTTTTTTTAAATTGTTCCATAAAGAGGATTTAAAGCTTAGAGAGCTGTGTGTTCGGGGGCGTGGTGGCCTTGATTGACAGGTCTGTCATTTTTTTTTCGAGCCAGGTGGGCGTGACTCCGCCGGTCATGTGGCTTCAAATCGGTTCTTCATAAACCATTGCCACGTCAACTCTCTAGTCCTCCACCCCCCCCGTCTGTGGAATAAATAAATGAATAAACTTGGAAGTAAATGACCCTGACGAGCGGCGCCCTCCCTTTCCCTTTCTGCGACATAGCTTCCTGTGCGGGTCGCTCTTGTCACCGCAACTTATCATCCTCCCGTTTACATAGAGTCTTTGTTGTACAACTTTAATGGGGAACGTTGCCTCGGGCTTCTCTCTTCTCGTCTCTCTCTTTCTCTCTCGAACATTGCATCTATTTTAGGAGGTTGGCGCAGGGAAACCACGCGGGGTTGCCAGACGATGCCGAGCGGAACAGTGGCACGTCGAGGGCCGGGGTTCAAAAAAGGTTTAAGAAAGACCCTCCGCAGCTCGGTGACAGGCAGAACCACGGGATGGAGGGGGGGGAGCCATCACTAGGGGGGGGGCCCTGCGTCCTTCACTCAGCAATAAACCTTAAGAGTGTCCCCGTCACGCGCGGTGCTTGTTTCATTACATAATGAAACAGAGTAAAATAAAACAACCCACTTCTGAAATAAATACACACTGTTTTGGCGCGGCGGTCACGGGCCTCCGGCCGGGGGGGGCGCGGTGGGTACCATCAGGGAAGGAGCGATCGGGACGCAGAGCCGGCCCCGCGAGGCTATTTGAGATCGGGGGGCTATTGATCAGGCATTGGGGGCTGAACCTCGGGACGCCCGCCCCTAACGATGCCGCTGGGTGTTGGGCTTGGAGGAAGGTGCGTCTGCTCGACACGGTGCTTTTCTGCACCTGCTGTTCCTGAAAAGTTTTTCTACTGAAGTTTTGAAATTATCAAGGTGATGTTTCTTTTTTTGGGGGGTGGGGTGGGGAGGGGGGGGTGTATGGGGTGTATGCTCCCAGAGGAGTACCCGCTAGAGTGTTTTGAAAACCATTTGAATTGGGCTGAAAACCTGAAGGATAGGGAAGCCGTATTTCAACCTGTCACCTTACTAAAATATTGGTTCCCATCATTGATAATTGCCCTTCCACAAACCAGCAATTTTGGCTACATCTGCGCTAATGTAAAGAGACTAGAAACAGGAAGTTGTGTAGCTTCGTACTGGAATGCAGTCCGATGGGGCCAACATTTAAGCCTTTAGAAAACCTTAAATCTCCTTTTCTGACATTCGTCACAAACACATTCGTGTTTTGGTGTATTTTTTTTAACGTGTTTTGAATAAGAGTAATATCACAATTTAGTAAAAAAAAAATATATATATATATATATATTTGTGGTTGCCACGGTAGATCCACAGCAGGTTGCCAACTGAGGTTGCCATCTACTGAGTTTATATCCTATGCAAAAAAAACAAACAAAAAAAAAACAAGAACCACAAAAACAAGTTCAGTGAGGAAAGTCAGGGCACGTCCATAAGACTCAAAAAGGAGGTTATACTTTGATCACGCCAGTAAACAATATGTCCTTGTTGTCCCACAATTATGAATGACATCAACTTCAACTCTTTTTTTTTTCAACAATGGCTCTGACGTGTGCTCTGACGCAAGGGCCGCGGTATGAGCTGTAATACGACTTTTCACCATTCATTACACCCCGATATATTACTGGCTGTACAAGAAAGTTATTACAAGTTTAGTCTCATGAGTCGAGAAAACAAAACGTGGTTTTTGGACACAAGACGCAGCCCTGTCTTATTATTTTATCACAAACTGTTTTACAATGAAGTTTTACTATTCAGAAACGAGGCAACAGCAACCACTCCCTGATCCTTATCATCCAGAAATGACGTATTTATGAACATATAGTTGTTTTTAAAGTCATTATTTTAAAGAATTGCCATTTGACCACGTCTGTTTTCTCACCTCCCCCCATAGCTTGCAAGGTGAACCACCTTCCATGTAAATCCATAGGGTTGGGTGAGGTATAAATACAATCCCATGACAGTGATATGGGCCGTGGGGTCAGATCCAAGAGTAAAATCAGCTGCTTGTCCCCAGTAAATCTTCCCCTGGCTCAGCTACCTTCTTCTCCTTCTCCTTCTCCTTCTTCTTCTTCTTCTTCTTAAAGATCATGCCAGTAAGTTTAGAACTGTTTCCCAAACTGCCACGGCACTTTTTACAATGAAATGATCCCAATAATTATAGTAATTATTATTATTATTATTTTATTGTATTTTTATTATTTATTATTATTACAATTATTATTATTTATTATTATTATTATGGTCTACTAATAGTTACTGATGCACGACTGGTGAGCGATCCGTTTGTCGCCAACGTGTTTTTGGAATGACTCAGGTGTTGGGACTCCGGCCAAAGTGTGGGCGAGCGTGAGTGTTGAACCCACAAACTGAAAATAATCGCGGCGGTCTGAACCCGGAAGGAGCCGTGGTATTTGGCACAACTTTAAAGCGAGCGCGACCGATTTTCTCTTTGCATTCCGACAAAATAAATAGTTTGGACAAATTTACTGGAAAATGATTTTTTGGTGAAGAATACGCCAACTGACCCCAACGCACCAGGGCTCGGGAACCCGCTCTCCAGCACGAGTCGAAATGTCATCACTCGACTGTCACCAGCTAATTTCCATTATTTATTTGTTTTAATGGAATTTGAAAGTGTTTAAAAACTCTAGATCCAGAACAGATCTATTATGTCAACGAAATTATTAAGAAAAAAAAATGAAGAATGAAATTAAGAAATGAGCTGACTCTGCTGCTTTTCACTTTTAAACTCATTGATGGAGAAAGGTGAATGTCCAGTTGAGCAAAGTAAAAAAAAAAACAAAAAAAAAAAACCAGCTCTCCCGGTTTCCCCGACGTACAGTATTTGGTGGACGCGGAATGTTGACGCAGTTCGTACGACGGCCACCAGAGGGGGGGGGCCCCACCGTCTGGTGCGTTTTTGGGATTCGGTGTGAAGCCACCTTCGCGCCGGCGGTGGGAGCCGAGGGCTCGTGGGGACGAACCGCAAACTGAATCCCCGTTGTTCCCGGCGCGCAGAGCTGCAGCCGTCCCAGCGCCTCCAGGTGGAGAGCTCCGTGTGGCTGCCGCTCAACGTGGTTTCCAACGGCAACGCCTCCAGCAGCTCGCAGGCGGTGGGCGTCACCAAGATCGCCAAGTCGGTGATCGCCCCACTGGCGCGGCAGCACGTCTCCGTCTTCATGCTGTCCACGTACCAGACCGACTTCATCCTGGTGAGACACGCCCCCTCTCCCCGCC
Organism: Zeus faber; assembly: GCF_960531495.2. Taxonomy (NCBI): domain Eukaryota; kingdom Metazoa; phylum Chordata; class Actinopteri; order Zeiformes; family Zeidae; genus Zeus; species Zeus faber. The sequence continues at coordinate 4,803,809 of NC_137203.1, forward strand.
CACCTCGCCCGGCGCTTTTCGTTGCGCCTGTGCGTTGAGCTTGATCTGTTCACGAGCTCGTTTATTTGTTCAAGTTATTAATTCGTTCATATTCACATTTATTCATTCACATTCTGGTGATTTATGATATTTATGTCTGTCGCGGGTTTTCTTTTTTTTATTTGTGTTTTTGCCTTTTTCTTACTTTTTTTTTTTTTTTTGGCTCCTAATTTTTGCGATGACGTTTTTTCTTATTTCTCTTCTTATCGTTTTTCTTGCTCATTTATATAGTTTTACGTTGGGGTTGGTTCTTTTTGATCTCATAGTTATTTTTATTGTGTGTTTGGATGTTGATTGTTTATATTTATGTCTGTCAAGTTTTTTTGTGTTTGTTTGGTTTCTCATCTTTGTGGTTCTGTTTGTCTTTTCTTATTTGCTTATTTTTCTTGTTTATTCATTCATTCATTCTTGTTATTTTGTGGTATCGCTTTTTTTTTGTTTTTATTTTATTTTGCTCTTTTTTTATTATTTTACCCTTCAGTCTGTCAAGGTTTTTAGTCATTAATTTGTTTGTTTGGTTCCTTATTTTTTTCTCACATTATTTTAAGTGTTTGTATGTTGACTTGATTTATATATATATATATATATATATATATGGATGGATGGATGGATGGATGGATGGACAGACAGATGTTTGGATGGATGGATAGACGGATAGACAGATAGACACAGACAGATAGATAGTTAGGTAGACGGATAGACGGACAGACAGATAGATAGATAGATAGATAGATAGACAGACGCATGGATGGATAGACAGACAGATGGATAGATAGACAGACAGACAGATGGATAGATAGACAGACAGACGGAAAGATGGATAGATAGACAGACAGACGGAAAGGTGGATAGATCGATTTTCTTCCATTTCAGTCTGTCAAATTTTGTTTGTCAAATCAAGATGTGGGCGGGCGGCAGGAAATAAAGAGTAAAAATGGAAACCTCCGAACGCTGGGAACGTTTGAGTCATCGTTTGAAAAGCTGAAAACACAAAGTGTGACTTTGGAAAGTACATGAGCTGTGCGTCTGTGTCCTGAGTGCTGGGCCTTTCAACACATCACCTTCCAGTTCAGCTCGGCCGCAGCTTCAGCGTTTAGCACCCGGTGTGTTGGACGGACAACAAACATGTTGGACTCAGCTAATTAGGCTCTAAAGGGACGGGGAACGGGGGCGGGGGACGAGGAACAGGGGACGAGGGACGGGGGACGGGGGGCCCGAAATAACACCTTGGACCTGGGGCTTTGATCCGTTCCATTGAACAGAAGAATCGATGCTTTAAACACTTGATTCATTTTTTTCTGTCCAACCTTTCGTTCAACCTGTGTTTCTGAGTCTGCAGCATCAGAACCCAACGAATGGAGACAAAATACAGTGGGGCAAAAAAGTATTTAGTCAGCCACCAATTGTGCAAGTTCTCCCACTTAAAAAGTTGAGAGAGGCCTGTTATTTTCATCATAGGTACACTTCGACTATGAGAAACAGAATGGGGGGAAAGAATCCAGGAAATCACATTGTAGGATTTTTAATGAATTAATTGGTAAATTCCTCAGTAAAATAAGTATTTGGTCACCTACAAACAAGCAAGATTTCTGGCTTTCACAGACCTGTAACTTTTTCTTTAAGAGGCTCCTCTGTCCTCCACTCGTTACCTGTATTAATGGCACCTGTTTGAACTCGTTATCAGTATAAAAGACACCTGTCCACAACCTCAAACAGTCACACTCCAAACTCCACTATGGCCAAGACCAAAGAGCTGTCAAAGGACACCAGAAACAAAATTGTAGACCTGCACCAGGCTGGGAAGACTGAATCTGCAATAGGTAAGCAGCTTGTTGTGAAGAAATCAACTGTGGGAGCAATTATTAGAAAATGGAAGACATACAAGACCACTGATAATCTCCCTCGATCTGGGGCTCCACGCAAGATCTCACCCTGTGGGGTCAAAATGATCACAAGAACGGTGAGCAAACATCCCAGAACCACACGGGGGGACCTAGTGAATGACCTGCAGAGAGCTGGGACCAAAGTAACAAAGGCTACCATCAGCAACACACTACGCCGCCAGGGACTCAAATCCTGCAGTGCCAGACGTGTCCCCCTGCTTAAGCCAGTACATGTCCAGGCCGGTCTGAAGTTTGCTAGAGAGCATTTGGATGATCCAGAAGAGGATTGGGAGAATGTCATATGGTCAGATGAAACCAAAATAGAACTTTTTGCTAAAAACTCAACTTGTCGTGTTTGGAGGAGAAAGAAAGCTGAGTTGCATCCAAAGGACACCATACCTACTGTGAAGCATGGGGGTGGAAACATCATGCTTTGGGGCTGTTTGTCTGCAAAGGGACCAGGACGACTGATCCGTGTAAAGGAAAGAATGAATGGGGCCATGTATCGTGAGATTTTGAGTGAAAACCTCCTTCCATCAGCAAGGGCAGTGAAGATGAAACGTGGCTGGGTCTTTCAGCATGACAATGATCCCAAACACACCGCCCGGGCAACGAAGGAGTTGCTTGGTAAGAAGCATTTCAAGGTCCTGGAGTGGCCTAGCCAGTCTCTAGATCTCAACCCCATAGAAAATCTTTGGAGGGAGTTGAAAGTCCGTGTTGCCCAGCGACAGCCCCGAAACATCACTGCTCTAGAGGAGATCTGCATGGAGGAATGGGACAAAATACCAGCAACAGTGTGTGAAAACCTTGTGAAGACTTACAGAAAACGTTTGACCTCTGTCATTGCAAACAAAGGGTATATAACAAAGTATTGAGATGAACTTTTGTTATTGACCAAATACTTATTTTCCACCATCATTTGCAAATCAATTATTTAAAAATCAGACAATGTGATTTTCTGGATTTTTTTTTCTCATTTTGTCTCTCATAGTTGAGGTGAACCTATGATGAAAATAACAGGCCTCTCTCATATTTTTAAGTGGGAGAACTTGCACAATTGGTGGCTGACTAAATAGTTTTTTGCCCCACTGTACAAGAAAAGCATCAAATAATCAGAACTGGTATAACTGGTATTTTATCTTTTTATTCTTTTTATTTTTTTGCGATCGTCAGATGTCATCTGATGTCATTTGTTTTTCTCCCCAACTCTATTATTATTATTATTATTATTGTTATTATTATTGTTGTTGTTGTTGTTGTTATTATTATTACATATTCTACATTATGTATTTTTATCCAAATGGTAAACTCAGATGACTCAAATATTTATAGAAATATTTTTCTTTTTTTTCACATTTGTTGTTGTATGTCAACAGGCTTTATTTATTGGTTGTTATTTACTATGTTATTATTATAATAGGTTATTGTACACTTTACACACAGTTAAAAGAGGAAGAAAATAAAGAACGTAAAAAAAGGCAAATTTTGAAAAATATTAGAATATTTTAATTAATAATGTTATGATGTTTTGGTCGTCGTTTTAAAATCTGCTTTTCCCGGGTTTTCCTCTTTCCTCCTCGCCTGCAGGTGAGGGAGAAGGACCTCTCTGTGGTCGTCTCGTCGCTGGAGGAGGAATTCAACATCTACAGAGAAGTCGCCGGAGAGTCCGTCCCCGTCCGCAGCCAGGACGTCCGCAACGGCCTCCACAAGAACGGCAAAGAAGGTAGAAATGGAAAATGTGTCTGGATCCTGATGTGTCTGGAGCTCAGGGACTCCTCGCTGCGTCGGCACCAGGTGCAGAGGAACCGCATTCAATGAGCAGCTATGCATGAGTTTTTATTATACTTCTTATTATAGTTCATCGTATCACACAAAGATTTTATTTGGGGTTTTTTTTCCCAGCAAAATAATAGATTGTATGCAGATGATATGATTAAGTATTATTACTTCACGCTATGAATTTCAGAATGATGTTAATAAATAAATATTGAATATTATCTCTCTGTTCCGCAGCCATCCAGCCCACTGTGCACCCAGTGCTGGTTCCCCAGAACCAGTTCTGTGTGATGTCCCTGGACCCGGACACGCTGCCCTCCATCGCCACCACACTCATAGACGTGCTCTTCTACTCCAGCAGGTCAGTTCGCTGTA
>NC_137203.1:4810381-4857881 GCF_960531495.2 Zeus faber
GGGGCGGGGGCCAGCTCACAGTACAGCGCCCAAGAGCCGACTTCCATGTCCGTCGCTGGTCAGGCGATGTTTGTTGTGCATGTTTCTGGTGGGGGTTCTGATGGTGTTAAATGGAGGGTACCCCATGTGAGCACGGGGGGAACGTGCAAACTCCACGCAGATCCACAGGATCTCTCCACAGGACAGAGTTATTGCAGCGGTTGTTGATGATTAGACAATGAATACAGAGTCATTGCAGGTTGAGGAGTTGAACTCCACTTGCAGACTCACTCTGTCCTCGATGCAATGGAACAAATACTCTGTGTTGTATGTCCAGCATGCTGACAGCACAGGGTAAAGTAAAATAAAGAAGTAAAGAGTGGAATTGTACTTTTGCACCACTGTCTTTAAACTCGGCCCGGTGTCCGAAAATGATTTATTTTACGGGACAAATTTGAACCGTAGCAGTCACGTTTAAATAACAGTAACTGTTGCAAACGCAGATATAATGTCCACCCAGTGCAGGTACCAGATGTGCTCGGCCTGGCAGATTGGCTCGCACGCGTGACTCAGAGGGTGAAACAAACCCCGCGGCGCCATGAAAGCCAGGGCGCCCGCGGGCGCGGCTCTGGCCGTCTCTTCCACGCCGTAGGATTTCGTTGTGACCTAAAGGAGACAGTGTTTGTCTTTCCTTCCTTCCCTCGTTCACCCCCCTCTCGTTCTCTCTCTCTCTCCCTCTCTCTAGATGAGTGCGGTATCGTGGCCCAGATCTCTCAGCCCCTGGCAGACAGTGACATCTCAGCCTACTACATCAGCACCTTCAGCTTCGACCATGCACTGGTGAGTCCAGAGCTGCACTTCCATGCTCCGACCACCAGGGGGCGCTAGTGGCTCTCAACGGTATTTGTGGCATTGCAATGACCCCAATGGGTAAATTGTTTTTTTTTTTGTTGCTCTAATGCAATGTTTGACATGCGCCTTTTAAAATTTGTATAAACTGAAGATAGATTTTTAAATTTACTTTTGCTACTTTAAAGGGATACTATTTGGGGAATTTGCTTTTTGTCCATCTTACCCAGATTCAGACGAGAAGTTCGATACCAGTTTCATCCCTGTGTGACCCCCACCCCTGCTGGGAGGGAATCGTCACAGTCTGCCACTACGACAAACTACAATAGACCACACCACTGACTTTCTGGAATCTCAGAATCTAAGTCATTCAAGTGATTCATTGCGAGTAAACCTCGTGAGATCTCAACAAGAATTCATATTATTAGGTCCTGGAATGTCCTCTGTCCACATTCAGTACCACAAGTATGGCGGCGGCAAAATAACGGCGCAGGAGCGGGTCCAGCACACAGAGCCGTGTGAAACGATAGCCACCTCGCAGCAAAGCAGCTTCATTTTCTCTCTTCTTCCATGCAAGGGATGTTGCTCGATGCCTCTGATGGAGAGAAAAAATGAAATTATTTACATCTGAGCGCGACGGTGGAAGCACCACCGATGGAGAGTCAATCCAGTGCCGCGCTGGAGAAAAGCTGTGGCAATGAAAGATGGATGACACCATGTTTACTTCCCCCTCTGGCTGTCGGTTTCACATTGAACTCGTGGACTCCGCGTCTGGCAGTTATTCATACGCGTTGGGAGAGCGTGGGAAACATTCCCTGCGTGCCATTCTGAAAACTGTTGAAATCAAGGCGTCTTTGACAATCCACGCAAGTATTTCAATCATTTACGGTGGAGCAAAGAAAAGGACGGGGGGTGGGGGGGGACCTTTGCTCATCCCACAGAGAAATCCTAAAATGGCCTCAGAAATTTGCAAGAAATAAAAATCATAAAGGATACGTTAACTTCTGTACAATTAACAGTCCAAGGGCTTTTTATTTGTTTATTTTAATATAATCCGCCGCCTGCCTGTGCCTCCCACCACCACCCTCCTCCGCCCTAGAGGAAGTAGAGGAAGAGGTAGAGCGGAGAGGGGTAGGGTGAAGGGGAAGTAGAGGTAGAGTGGAGGCCGAGTAGAGGTAGGGTGACGTAGAGTGGAGGTGGAGTAGGGGTCGCGTGGCAGGTGAGCCCGCCACGCGGCCCCAGGGGGGGGTTTTATTGTGGAGAACGGGCCCGGAGCACATGGAAAACATGACGTGTGTGTGTGTGTGTGTGTGTGTGTGTGTGTGTGTGTGTGTGTGTGTGTGTGCGTGTGCGTGTGTGTGTGTGTGTGTGGGGTGATGGCTGATTTCCTGTTGCTCATTGATTGCTCTGATCAGCAACAGGCGTACAGCCACCCCGATCCTGGGCCCAATTACCCAGACCCGGGGCAGGTGTTTGACCGCACCGCACCCGCTCCACCAGCCCTGACTGGTGACGCGTCGAGGTGGGCGGCGGTTTGGATGCGGATTGCGTGAGGAATGCAATTGAAAAGGAAACTTAAACTATTGTGAGGGTTTGTTTTGTTTTGTTTTTTGGGGTCATTTGGGAATTGCTTGAAGTAATTTGAGGCCAATAACTTAAGAGAAATATTGGTTGAAAATGTGAATGACAATATCCTAATGTATCAACCGTGCCTGAAAACAAGAATCATATTTATTTATTTTGGCTTGTTTTTTCCTTTTTCTTTGTAATAGTAATAACACTGATAATTTTATAATAATTATCATTATTATCATTATAATTCTAATATTATTTTAATGTGAATAAAAATATTGTCAGTTTTCACCATCTCTGCGCTGCGTGCTGAAATTGGGGAAGTTAATTGCGTAAGATGTGAGTGGAGGGGGAAAAACCTTCCGACAATGGGCTTCTTTTTTTTATCTGTGATATTCCGTTCGGTCGGAGATAAAAATTATGATGATAGTTTTTTTTTGACTGGCCGTCCTATTTATGGCCATTCATGCTCACAGAGCGCCGGAGTATTTGGTTAAAATTCCTCTTTCTCTCATTGTTGTTCGTTCCGGCCCCTTCTTGGTTCGCACCGGAGCCCTGTCAGCTGTCAGCAGTGATTCATGGATGACGGATTAAATATATTGGTTATTTTTACCTTCGTCAGACAGGGATGGTTGTCACAGTGTTTCCCCCACCCGAGATCTAAATATATAGATCTGTGTAGATGTAGATACGAGATAGATGGAACGATCGGTAGGTAGGCAACTACAATAAAGTAAAACACTATTAATAGGCAGACGTGTGATTTCCTGTAAAGGGGATGCAGAGTGTGGTTTCAACACAGTTGGAGCGGTGGGAGGAGGATTTATTCCTATGACTGTCGCTTGATCGGAATCTCCCCGGCCTTTCACACAAAAGAGGCCGTGCACGTACAGAGCAGGTGCTGCGAAAAATAAGTTGGTCAAGTGAAAACCGTGGAGCTCGGATTAGAGCAAATGTCCCGTTTAAGAATGACTCAGTTCAGGAAGTTTTGGTTTTGACCCAGTTACTCACGTCCGACTGGGTTAGACATAGATGTGTTATCTAGGGTAAAGCAGGGTTCCCCCACCTTTTTACCTCCTTTTTATTGTTATTACTATTATTATTATTAGACCATCCCTGTTATTTATATTCTCCTTGTCACTTTTCAGGCTAAAAGTGTCTGGAACAGAACCACCGCTGTCGCTATGGGCACGGTTGAGGTGTCGCAGACGTGTGTGTGCGTGGGTGCGTGCGTGGGCCCGTCAGATGCGGTGTAGTGCTACTTTGCCGGATTCGCGGAAGTCGTCAGACTCCAACCTGTCGCGACCGAGGCTCGGAGGGACCCAGATGCACGACCCAGAGACGGTGGGCAGACGGGGGGTAAACGAGGGAGTTTTATTGGGAGCCACAGCGGTGAGGTCCGGTCGGGTCCCGGCCGGCGGGAACTATCGGACCAGGTGGAGCCAGACGGGACCGGCGCGGACCCGGGAAGGAGGGGGCTCCGGCTTCCGGGTGGATGGACGGGGAACCAGGCCGGACGAAGCGGGACGGGAACGACTTGAACGGGGAGAGGAAACAGGCGGGTTTAAGGATGAGATACTGGGATTACCCGGACCTTGAGGAGGCCGGGAGAGGTGCGAAGCCGGGTAAGTTGGTTGGCCGTCTGGCGGGGGCAGCCGAGGAGGGAAGAGCGGCCGTTTTCCGGTTACGCGGAATCCTTATCGGGAAAAAACCTGGACACGGATAAGAACATTTATCCACAGAAAGGCCACGGCCACGTCGGGTCCAGTCCACTACAACTGTGCCGATCCCTCGGAAGCTCGGAAAACCGTCACTCCTGCTGCGTTTTACAAAAACCCGGAAAGCTATAATCGGTAACAGGAGGCGTTTTCCCACCGCGGGCAGTTCCAAGAACCCTGGGAGGAAGTGTCCCTTTGGTCAAAGTGAACAACAGAAGAGGAACATCCAGTGACGTAATTCACGGTGATTGGTCGAGGAATTATTGCCAAAGAAGTTGAAAGTAAACATGTCTTTATTTATACGCAACTAAAATAAAAAGGCACTTAAAGGCTGATCACGGCATCACGGATACTCAGAATATTGCATCGCATTTTACCATCCTAATAACTGACGTATCTTTATACGTATATGTATGTATGTATATATACTGTATTATACTGTATATATGTATTATCATTTTTGGTGGTCTCTCCTAATCCCTTTCCTCCTCCAGGTCCCCGAGGAGGACATTGTGAGCGTGACGGAGATGCTCCAGCAGCAGAGGAAGGAGCCGCTCGCCAGCTGATTCCATCGGAATCGTTTTGGCCCGAGGCGGAAAGGAGGATAACAGCTAACTCTGTGCCTAGGCTAGCACTGCATCGCCAGCAGTATTAACTACACTGAACCTGTTGCTATGACCACCGCAAGCACTTGTGGAAAACATGACGTGTGTGTGTGTGTGTGTGTGCGTGTGCGTGCGTGCGTGCGTGCGGCCTCTGGGAGCAGTGTGCACGTCTGAATGCATAGTCAGACTTTTCAAACTTTTATACAGTATGTATGGCCTGCGTGAAAACAAGCTTTACTGTGGAGATGTTCCATGGGGAGCTCCCACTTTCTTCCTGCAACAAGTTTTAACTCCAATATGCACACACACACACACACACACACACACACACACAGGTCTGAGGTTCAGTAAGTCTTAATGTTATTTAAGTTCACTTGTGTTTTATGCAAATTGCTGAGTCTTCCAGAATAGTGGACTCACTATTCATGGTGTAGTACCATGTGCAAATGGTCATTAAAATTTTTGTTTTGTTTTTCACAAAAAAAAAAAATTTAAGTAAAGTAATGCTTGGAGTCTAAGCATGTTATCAAAATTGTTAACATTTGTGTGTGTGTGTATGGATATGTGTATATATATATATATATATATATATGTGTGTGTGTGTGTGTGTGTGTGTGTGTGTGTGTGTGTGTGTGTGTGTGTGTGTGTGTGTGTGTGTGTGTGTATATATATGTGTGTGTATATATATATACGTGTGTATATATATATATACATGCATACACATACACACAGTGTTCACAGAATTTTGCTTTGACCAGAATGTGCTGGTAGTATTCATTAACCATTGAAATTTTTGTAAAATGTTGAAGTAGCCACAGCAACACAAAAGTTATTCCTAGGATTTATCTTTTTAACAAAACTTTATTTCTCCTTAACCTCGTTGCCGTTATTCTCTGGTCGGGAACACTTTGTCTCACGGTGACGTTTTGTTATTTGCACAGTAAAAGCTAAAGACTTAGGAGGTAGAAGGACTCGTATAGATTTTGTTTGGTACAATTTCATTTTGTACAAACTGAAGTTTAAAAACAAGTATTCTGTGAACATTTTCTATTTTGTGCTGCTTCACTCAATAAAGAGTACTGTATGAGGAATGAGGCCCATTTATTTATTTGGATATTTATTTTTCTGTTGTTTTTACTTTAGTTTTTCTGTTCTTTCTCCTCCTCTGACCCCAACCACCGTGTAAGGGCTAAGGGGTTCTCCTGTGTATATACAACAGAAAGGAACTGAGTCATATTCACCGTCATGTTCCTCATTATGTTCACCGTCATGTTCACCGTCATAGTCAAGGTGTTATCTTCACTATCATTCACCGTCATATTTACCATCATATTTACCACGTCATGTTCACCATCATATTCACTGTGTCATGTTCACCATCATTCATCGTCATGCTCATCATTATGTTCGTCATGTTCACCATCATATTGACGGTCATGTTAACCGTCATTCACCGTCATGTTAATCATCATATTCACCATCATATTTACCACGTCATGTTCACCGTCATATTTACCGTCATATTCACTGTGTCATATTAACCATCATTCACCGTCATTTTCATCATCATAATCACCATCATATTTATCGCATCATGTTCATCGTCATGTTCACCATCATATTCACCGCCATGTTCATCATCACGTTCTCTGCATCATGTTCACTGTGTCATGTGTTCACGGTGCACCGTCATGTTCACCTCCATATCCTTGTCATATTCACCATCATGTTCACCGTCATGTTCACCTTCATATCTATGTCATAGCCACCGCCATGTTGACCGTCATATCCACATCATGTTCACCATGTCATGATAACCGCGATATTCACCAATTCACCAACCACAGATGTTATTGGAGGTAATTAGGAACGGAGGGTCACCACCAAGTATGCAATCTCTTCAGAATACGCCGATTTCTTATGACGGACCTCTGTAGACTACTACTGACCTCGACAGACCACTACTGATTGCACTACAAACCGCTATAGACTGCTACAGCCCTTTACTATGACTGACGTGTCATGTTCACCATGATATCCCCGTGATATTCACCGTCATGTTCACTGCGTCATGTTCACCGTCATATTTACCGTCATGTTCATTGTCAAGTTCACCGTCATGTTCACCGCCATAATCACTGCGTCATGTTCACCGTCATACTCATTGTCATGTTAACCATCATTCACTGTCATGTTCACCATCATATTCACTATCATATTCACCGTGTCACGTTCACCACGTCATGTTCACCATCACAGTTACCGTCATATTCACTGCATCATGATTGATCATTGATGATCATGTTCACCGTCATGTTCATCTTCATGTTGATTGTTATGTTCCGCGTCATATTCCCTGTCATGTTCATCATCATGTTCACCGTCATGTTCACCGTCATTTTCACCGTCATTTTCACCGTCATGTTCACCGTCATGTTCACCGTCATGTTCACCGTCATGTTCATCTTCATGTTGATTGTTATGTTCCGCGTCATATTCCCTGTCATGTTCATCATCATGTTCACCGTCATGTTAACTGTCATGTTCAATGTCATGTTCACCGTCATGTTCACCGTCATGTTCATCGACATGTTCACTGTCATGTTCACTGTCATGTTTACCCTCATGTTGACCGTCATGTTCACCATCATGTTAACCATCATATTCACCGTTGTGTTCACCATCATGTTGACTGTGATGTTCACTGTCATGTTAATCATCATGTTCACCATCATGTTCACCATCATTTTGACCGTCATATTCAATGTCATGTTAATCGTCATGTTCACCATCATATTCAATGTCATGTTAATCGTCATGTTCACCGTCATGTTCATCGACATGTTCACCATCATGTTCATCGTCATGTTCACCATCATGTTCACTGTCATGTTAACTGTTATGTTCAATGTCATGTTAATCGACATGTTCACCATCATGTTCACCGTCATGTTCATTGTCATGTTCACCGTCATGTTCACAGTCATATTCACGGTCATGTTCATCGACATGTTTACCATCATGTTCATCGTCATGTTCACCATCATGTTCACTGTTATGTTCAATGTCATGTAAATCGTCATGTTCACCATCATGTTCACCATCATGTTCCACGTCATATTCAATGTCATGTTAATCGTCATGGCCACCATCATGTTCACCATCATGTTCATCGTCATGTTCAGTGTCATGTTCACCGTCATGTTCATGGTCATGGTCATGTTCACCGTCATGTTCACTGTCATGTTCATAGACATGTTTACAATCATGTTAATTGTTATGTTCACCGTCATGTTCACCATCATGTTCACCGTCATGTTCACTGTCATGTAAATCGTCATGTTCAATGTCATGTTAATCATCATGTTCACCGTCATGTTCACCGTCATATTCAATGTCATGTTTATCGTCATGTTCACCATCATGTTCACCGTCATGTTCACTGTCATGTTCAATGTCATGTTAATCATCATGTTCACCGTCATGTTCACCGTCATGTTCACCGTCATGTTCATCGTCATCTTCATCGTCATGTTCATCGTCATGTTCACCGTCATGTTCACCGTCATGTTCACCGTCATGTTCACCGTCATGTTCATCGACATGTTTACCGTCATGTTCATCGTCATGTTGATAGTTAGTTCCGCGTCATGTTCATCGCCATGTTCACCGTCATGTTCACTGTCATGTTCACCGTCATGTTCACCGTCATGTTCACCATCATTTTCACCGTCATGTTCACCGTCATGTTCACCGTCATGTTCATTGTTATGTTCACCGTCATGTTCACCGTCATGTTCACGGTCATGTTCACCGTCATGTTCACCGTCATGTTCACTGTCATGTTCATCGACATGTTAATTGTGATGTTCACCGTCATGTTCACCGTCATGTTCAATGTCATGTTCACTGTCATGTTCATTGTCATGTTTATCGTCACGTTCATCATCATGTTCACCGTCATATTCACTGCGTCAGGTCAACTCCGTCATGTTCACCATCATTTTCACTGTGATATTCACTGCATCATGTTCACGTCATGTTCACTGTCATGTTCACAATCATGTTCACTGTCAATTAAATCATCATGTTCACTGTCCTATTCACTGTCATGTTCGCCGTCATCTTCATGTTCACTATTATGTTCAACATCATGTTCACCGTCATATTCACCATCATGTTCACCGTCATGGTCCTGTTCACAATCATATTCACCATCATGTTCATCGTCATGTTCATCATCATATTCACCGTCATGACCACTGTCATGTTCTGTTATGTTCATCCTCACGTTCCAGGTCATAGTCCCTATCATGTTCATCGTCATGTTCACCACCATGTTCACCATCATGTTCACCATCATATTCACCATCATGTTCACCATCATGTTTCTGTTCATAATCATATTCCCCATCATATTCCCCATCATGTTCACCATCATGTTCACCATCATGTTCATCGCCGTGTTCATCGGAATGTTCACCGTTATGTTCACCATCATGTTCATCGTCATGTTCACCATTATTTTCACTGTCATATTCATTGTGTCTGGTCACCTCCCTCATGTTCACCATCATTTTCACCATGATGCTCATTGCGTCACGTTCACCGTAATGTTCATTGTCATGTTCACCATCATGTTCATTGTCATGTTCAATGTCATGTTCACCATGATGTTAACCGTCATATTCACCATTGTGTTCACCATCATGTTGACAGTCATGTTCACCATCTTGTTCACCATCATGTTCATCAGCATGTTCATCGTCATATTCACAGTCATGTTCACCGTCATGTTCCTGTTCTGTCATGATCTCCACCTTCTTCTACTTTCCCCTCCCTCTCCTTACCTGTCCCATTAGCCAAACTCAATTCACCAGCGCACACAGCTGTTCCAGATCTGCAATCTAACCACTATATAAGCCTCTCTCACCAGTCACCCATTGCCAGTTTGTCTTCGATGCTTGCACCAGACTCTCCAGCGTTCTCCGGACTGATTCCCTGCTACCGACTCTGCCTCGCTCTGACCACGTATCCTGCCTGCCCCCCCGCCCGTCTTCTGTCTGCACTCCTTGTTATGGAACCTGCCTGCCCCCTGCCTGTCTTCCGTCCGCTCTTCAAATAAAAGACATTACCAAATATCCCTGCCTGTCTTTGCGCTGCAATTGGGTCCTAACCACACCCGTTACATGTTCACAATTATATTCACCATCATGTTCATCGTCATATTCATCATCATATTCACCATCATGACCACTGTCATGTTCTGTTATGTTCATCCTCATGTTCAGTGTCATATTCCCCAACATCTTCATCCTCATCTTCACCATCATGTTCACCATCATGTTCATCGTCATATTCATCATCATATTCACCATCATGACCACTCATGTTCTGTTATGTTCATCCTCATGTTCAATGTCATATTCCCCAACATCTTCATCCTCATCTTCACCATCATGTTCACCATCATGATCACCGTCATATTCACCATCATGTTCACCGTCATATTCAACCTCATATTTCCCATCATGTTCATCGCCATGTTCATCAAAATGTTCACCGTCATGTTCATCGTCATGTTCACCATTATTTTCACTGTCATATTCATTGTGTCTGGGCACCTCCCTCATGTTCACCATCATTTTCACGGTGATATTCACTGCATCATGTTCACCGTCATGTTCACTGTCATGTTCACCATCGTGTTCATTGTCATGTTCAATGTCATGTTCACCGTCATGTTTATCGTCATGTTAATCGTCATGTTAACCGCCATATTCATCATCATGTTAACTGCCATGTTCATCGGCACTTTCACCATCATGTTCACCGTCATATTCACCGTCATGTTCATCGTCATGTTCACCATCGTGTTCACGGTCGTGTTCACGGTCATGTTCACGGTCATGTTCACGGTCATGTTTACCGTCATATTCATCTTCATGTTCATTGTTATGTTCATCTGCATGTTCATCGGCATGTTCACAGTCATATTCACCCTCATGTTCACCATCATGTTCACTGTGAAGTTCACTGTCATGTTTACCCTCATGTTGACCGTCATGTTCACCATCATGTTAACCGTCATATTCACCGTTGTGTTCACCATCATGTTGACTGTGATGTTCACTATCATGTTCACCATCATGTGAATCGTCATGTTCACCGTCATGTTCACTATTATGTTCACCGTCATGTTCACCGTCATGGTCATCGTCATGTTCATTGTCATTTTCCCCATCATGATAATCGACTTGTTCACTGTCATGTTCACCGTCATATTTACCATCATGTTCACCATCATGTTCACCATCATGTTCACCATCATGTTAACCGTCATATTCACCGTTGTGTTCACCATCATGCTGACTGTGATGTTCACTATCATGTTCACCATCATGTGAATCGTCATGTTCACCCTCATGTTCACTATTATGTTCACCGTCATGTTCACCGTCATGGTCATCGTCATGTTCATTGTCATTTTCCCCATCATGATAATCGACTTGTTCACTGTCATGTTCACCGTCATATTTACCAACATGTTCACCATCATGTTCACCATCATGTTGACCGTGATGTTCACTGTCATCTTCACCATCATGTTCATCGTCATCTTCATCTGCATGTTCACCGTCATGTTCGCCATCATGTTCACCAGCATGTTAACCATCATATTCATTGTCATAGTCACAGTCATGTTCACCGTCACGGTCACCACCATGTTCCCCGTCATGTTCACCGTCATGTTTACTATCATGTTCACCGTCATGTTCATTGTCATGGTCATCGTCATATTCACCGTCATGTTCACCGTCGAACGTGTACATCTTAGCGTGCTGCTGTCACTTCCTTCCATTTCACTTTGCACATTGCTCACCTCATATTTTTACATCCCTTTTTCTATTTTGTACTTCATTGAAACTAAAGTCAAAATAGTGTTAACCCTCTCACTCTCTACTTTGTTTCCACCACTGAGCTGTTCCGTGACACCAATGAAGTGCTGTCCTATCTCATCTTATCTTATCTCACCCCTCCCCCTGTTAATACAACATAGCATAGCTGCCGAGTCCGTTGAGCGTGGAGGTGGTACTGATGGTGGTGATCGTCATGCAAGAGAGAAAACCCAACTATTGTGTCATGAGCAGTGTACCCAGTCAGGAACCCTAGTGCCCCCTGTCAGAGGCTGTGAAGGAAATTAAGAAACACCTCCAAGCGCTGAGACCCGTCACCTTCTCTGACACAGGATGAGCAATGTCATGAAAAATCGTTTTCATGGAAAGTGTATGTAATTTTTGTCATTGCGGTGTGTGGGTGTGATTGTGAATGGGAGGAGATCACTCAGAGCTGAACCCTTATATACGCGCAAATTAAAACGCGCATCAAGTCGAGTAATTCATCTGTAGAGTGCAGAGCATTTGTTTCTGACGCCATGGACCTTCAGCTCACTGGACCTCTGGGGCGCTTTGGTAATTATTTGTAATAATTTGTCCTGGTTAATGTACGTTTTCAGCTTTTTCATTGATGATGTAATGTTTGAGGAGATATTTGGACAATGCAGTAAATAAATAACACTTCCTTAAATAGATCCATTACTGAAGGGAGTTTTATATGACATAAGACAAGGTGTTAGGTCACTGCTCATTTACTACACATGAGGAAATCTTAGTGAAATTGTGTGTGTGTGTGTGTGTGTGTGTGTGTGTGTGTGTGTGTGTGTGTGTGTGTGTGTGTGTGTGTGTGTGTGTGTGTGTGTGTGTCTGTGTGTGTGTGTGTGTGTGCGTGTCTGTCTGTGTGTCTGTTTGTGTCTGTGTGTGTGTTTGTGTGTGTGTGTGTCTGTGTGTGTGTCTGTGTGTGTGTGTGTGTGTGTGTGTGTGTGTGTGTGTGTGTGTGTGTGTGTGTGTGTGTGTGTGTGTGTGTGTTTCCAGCTCTTCTTCTCTTCCTCCTGCAAGCCGGCTGGAGTCCAGTGCTTCTTAATCCGTTGCCCATAGACTCAAAAACGATGGGACTCCTGGAAATAGCAATTCGTGAAGCATCAACACTACTCAAAACATATGTGAGTAGTACCGGACAGTAGTTGAATTATTATTTAGGTATATTCATTTTCAGAGAATTTCCACTTTTACGCCACCACATTCCAAAGCAAATGTTTACTTATATAATTATATAATTACTTAATTATTATTTATATATGTATATATTTATTCATATTTATAATATAATATATACGTTATATACTTACTTTTTAAACACTGTCAAGTTACTTTATTTAGAGAAAAAACACTGGATTTATATTTCTATATATCAAAAGTATATCTTATACTTAAATAAAAAATAAAATTAAAAAAACAATTCCTATATTCCTATAATTACTATATGGAAATTATTGCATCCTATCAATCTATATTTTAAAATCAATCTACTTTTAAAAAGCTATACAAAATCTATGGAAAATCCTACAGGGTATTTCAAAAATAGAATATATTATAAATAAAGTACTGCCTATGAGTTTTATATGAACCGTTATCACCCCCTTCATAACATCACAAACAAACCACTGCTTGGGCTCTGTATTGCTCATCCGTCTTGTGTGTCTCCCACATTTACATCCAGAATTTACAGTATATCTGCAATTTGAAAGTGGTAATCCATGAGATTATTTTGTAAAGAAAAAAAAAATCCAATGTTTGATATTTATCCCAAATGTATTTAGCTGGCACTTTATAGGTAACAGCCATTCAATGCATGAGCTACTTTATATATGCTGTCTCCACTGTTGGTGGCTGGGTCCGCCTTTCCCGGAAATGATGTGAAAGTATGAAATAGAGGTCTGAACTTCTTCCCCTATCCTGCAATTATTTTGATTGTTATGATATTAAAATAGATTTGGCTGAAAGTAACTAAAACTTGAGCAACTGGTTTACTCAATAATGTCTTTCTCTAGTTGTTATTCTGAGAACTATCTTTGTCTATAGTTAAGTTGTTTTTCTTGTGTCAGCACTTTTTCTGATTTTGAAGATAAACGGAGATCAAAAATGGAATACTTGCCAGCTGTGCACACAATTAGGGTCCTTTGCTTGTACTTACAAAAACTAAATAAATAAATGCCAAAAAACATTGCTCTGTCATGTGTTTTGATAGGAGAAGCGTAAATTTAACTTAGTGAAAATAAAATAAAATTAAAAATTGACAAATATACACAAATGAGACAAGTACAAAACCGAAATAGCCAAATATGATGATTCTATAAAATTATTTATACATTATATTTATAAATTATTTATTTGTGTTTACTAAGTTATTAGGGTTTGTACAGTCGTATTACAAATATATTATGAGTTTCCAGTTGAGGGCTCCACGTTTGACCTGACAGACATTTTATCATGGTGTCGCAGGAGGCCATCTACGGCATCATGTCGGCGGAGTCCATCCCGTCGCAGGTCCCCGGTCCTCCGCCCAGCGGTGCCGGCCGGCAGGAGCTCTGCAGCTTGGAGAAGCTCTTTCGGTTGCACCTGTCCACGGTGAAGAAGCACCACCGGGAGGTGTTTGGGGAGCCCCAGGAACAGGAGGAACTCCGGAAACGACTCAACCACGCGCAGAATTACCTCTCCTATCACATCAAGGAAGTGGAAATGCTGCTCGGCGGTGACTGTCCCGAGCCGCCGACCGAGGCGTCGCCCCACGGTGACCACGCCTGGCAGAACCGCTACGACGGGGGGGTGATCTACCGGCTGACCGAGCTGCTGGAGGTGGTGAGGACGGTGGAGAAAGAAATTGATCAGCTGCTGCCTCGGACGAGAAGAGCCACGAAATAGTCGAAATATTCTTACCTATTTAAAATGTACACACTCATGTATTTATTCATGGTTTATGGATTTATTTGTGAATGCATACATGTATTTATTAATGGTTTATTTATTTGTTAATTTATTTGTGAAAGGATAATACACCTTTAATGAAAACAACGCCAGCAAAACTGTACAGCCCACAATGTATCTTATCTTTTTTTATGTATTTTTTTCATATAAATTGTTAGTTATAAAATGTTTGATAAAAAATATTTCTTATTATTATCAGTTATTATTGTTATATAAACAAGCCAATGCACAATGCCACATGGCAATTTTTTGTATGCCGCCTATATTTCCAGCATGTTTTATACTGTGAGTAGGCAACTTTGACAGTTCAGGAGATGGGAAAAGGTCTTTCAGTAAACAGTGTTTCATTTATTTTTCCTTTTTCCTGATGTGTTTCTATTAGCATGTATTCTTACTGAACGGAATATGTGACTTCTGAAGCCCTGAAAAGCGAGCAAAAATAAATGAACAATTGTTTCAAAATTATTTTTCCTTTCCTCGTTGTTTCAAATTCACTTGCAAGTTAAACATTATTTATTTATTTTTTTATTGATTTAAAGCCAAGTTGAAAATGCTGTTTTTTATGAAGCTGCAAAAATGATTGTGGAAAAA
Source organism: Zeus faber (assembly GCF_960531495.2). NCBI lineage: Eukaryota > Metazoa > Chordata > Actinopteri > Zeiformes > Zeidae > Zeus > Zeus faber. Next base: position 4,825,577 of record NC_137203.1, read on the forward strand.
AAGATTCTAAGTTATGTATGACACGTGTCGCGTGTCCAAATTGCACCAAATTTGGTTGGTTGTCAAGATAATCGAAAGGACATACAGATAGACAGAGAGACAGACAGGCAGATAGATAGAGAGATAGAAAGGCAGACAGACAGACAGACAGACAGACAGAAAGACAGACAGACAGTCTGTCTCTCTGTCAGTTCAGAATCATCTGTCAGTTTCCTCAGTTTCTCAGTTTCTCAGCTTCTTTAAGTGTGTTGGCGTCTCCAGCCTCGATATCTCCTCCCCAGCACAGCGTCGGCTGCCTAAGACGGGTAGAACATCTGCAGCTGCCTGCTGCACAGGTCGAAGGACCTCAGCTACCTCAGGAAGAACAGCCTGCTCTGTCCATTCCTGTAGAGCACCTCCATGTTGTAGGTCCAGTTAAATTTATGGTTGACCTGCACCCCCGGGAACCTGTAGGAGTCCACCGTCTCCACCGCCTCCTCCTCGGGCTTCCTGCTTGGTCGGAATCCACCACCGGCTCCTTCTTCCCGCGCCGACATTGAGCGGCAGGTGTGTCTTTGTGATGCAGCCGACAGAGGGTGAACTTCTGGCGGTGGCGCGCTCCGGAGTTCAGCGGTGCAGAGAGGTGAACAGGAACAGCGACAGGACAGGGTCCCGGTGCTGCTCATCACCACGCCCAACCGGCTGCCCGGTGGAGAAACATACGGCCGCCTGCCGGTGAGGTAAGCTCCGAACCGGGCCTATCTGCATCGACGTCAGCGTCGTCTACTGAGACCATGACCTGTCACATGAAACATAAGAACGAATAAATTAATTGGTGACTGTGGTGTGGGGATGGTGTGGTTTGAGCAGCCACACCTGTCCTGGGTAATTGGTGACCCAGGATCAGTGTGGCTGTACACCTGTTGCTCGTCCGTTGGTCTAACGAGTCTAAAAGGTAAAACCCCAATCCCCACACACACTCAGGAGAGGAGCCCTTGTGAGGACAGGTGTCCATCTGCTCCTGGGCCTGCTCCTCCACCTAGCCCACTCTCCACAATAAACTGGGGTTTTCTCAACCCCATCGTGTGTGTCTCTGTGCCGGAGGGCCCTGAAACCGCCACTCGGGTGGCGTGTGGCAGGCGAAACTGCCACAGTTACCAGGTCAATTTATTTGTTCTCTCGTGGATTTTTTTTCGTGAATTCGTGGAGTTTGTTTGGAAGCGGAAACTAGGAGGAACTTCACCCAGAAAGGAAGGAAGAAAGGAACCGAGAAGAGTTTGCATGTATGTTAGATCAAGGATAAACAAGAGGAAACCAATTTTGATCAGTTTGTTTGATAACGTGGTTTTCAGCAGCAGAGGAAGTTCATGACTAACCTTGCCTCATCAGAGGGTTTAGTGAGAATTGAAACAAGGGTTGTATAACATTGGTCACTTACAGCTCCTGGAACCTGACATTTGTGTTTTTTGAGGATGAAGAATGAAGTAGGTACGGTACGGCACGCTTTTCAGCATCATTACCCTTTTGTTCATTTTGTTCTTAACAATTTAGACCCGTATCAAAGTGTACGAGCCATCCGCTCATGGCACCGCGTGTTCGAGAGCAGTTCTTCTTCAAATACCGACGGTAATGTGCCAGGCCGGTGAGGGCTGCGAGCGCCGCTCCTGGTTCTCACCGATCATCACCGATCCTCAGGGTACCTGAAGGTGGCGAGTGCCGCCTGCTTGATGATTCTGATGCAGAACGTGGATGCAGGCCGTCCGCAGAAGCAGCTTGTTCTCTCAGGTTTGTCCTGCCGACCCAAGTCCCTGACGGCCCTCACCAAGGCCCTGGTCAGAGACAGCTTGACCGGCTTTGTGAGTATAATTTTCACTTTTATGGTTCCTTTGTGCATTGATTAGCTCTAGGGGGGAAACGGGGTATCAACGTGAATCAGAACGAGTTTATTCCGCCAGGTGCATTTACACGTACAAGGGATTTGACCTGATGAGGACTGGTGCTTTTTATAGACGACTTCAATAAAAATAGATAAAAGGGCCTGAAAAAATTATATTAAAACTATAAAATAATAACAAAATAAAATTGGGTTAAAAAATGAAGTAGAAATAAAATTAAATAACATGTTTATTTTAAATTGCCAAATATACACAAAAAGCCCAAAAATACAAAACAGAAATAGTCAAAAATATAAAAACAGATAATAACCAAAAGTTAACCCATACCGATACGTTATTGATATGGGTAAACAGGCCAATATGGATATGGGTATATAGGCCAATAATTATGATGATATTGATTACTGCTTCGTTATAATTACTGCTTGGTTTGACTGCTGCTGTTGTTGCTGTTGTTGTTGTTGTCGTCGTTGTTGTTTTTGTTTTTGTTGTTGTGAGATTGCAGTGAGAGGATCATAAGAAGGGTGTGTTTTCAGAGAAAGAGAGTCTAAAGGATCTCCCTCCCGGGGTCTGAATGACAAATTTAACCGTAATTTAGGAACACTAATTAAAGCGTTGTGACTGGACTGAGATGAGATGTTGCACACAGTTGAAATTTCCATTTCCGGTGAGGGCTACCACCTCCAGTTCCGGTGACATCTTTGTGTGTGCGTTACTTTGTCGAATAGTTTCCCAACTTTACCTGATTTGGATTAGGGAATTCCGATTGTTTGCACTGTGATATCCTTGCTATTTCCCGACTTTGACCCTCGCCTGAACTGTTTTTGGGATTTTGGAACATGGACTTTGGCTTGACTGGCACTGGTGCTGGTTGTTGCTGCTGCTGCAGTTGTAGTTGTTTTTGTTGTCGCTGCTGTTGTTGTTGATCTTATTGTTTCTGTTGCTGGTAACAGCTGCTGGTAACAGCTTTTTGCTGTTGTGTTTGTTACTGCAGCTGTTGTTGCTGCTGTTGTTGCTGCTGTTGTTGCTGCTGTTGTAGTTGCTTTTGTTGTTGTTTTTGTTTTTGTTTTTGTGTGTTTTCTATGTTGTGAGATTTGTGTGTGTGTGTGTGCTCTGTATGCTGTGAGATCTGTTTTTTTCTGCACTGACTGTTCTAGTGATTGCACGGGCATTTTCTGCTGCTGTTTCTATTGTTATTTCTGTTTTCTGCTGCTGTTGCTGCTGTTTCTGTTGCTGCTGTTGTTTCTGTTGCTGCTGCTGCTGTTGTTTTTTCTGTTGTGAGATTACAGCGATGGGATCATAAGAAGGGTGTGTCTTTCAGAGAGAAAAAGAGAGTCAAAAGGATCTCCCTCCCAAGGTTTGAATGAAACTTGACCCGTCATTTACAGACGGTAATTAAAGCCCTGCGACTGGATTAAGATGAGATGGTGCACACTGTTGACTCAATACAGATGAGGAGATTTCTGGTTCTGGTGAGAGGCACCACTTCAACTTCCGGTAGATGTCTTTGTGTGTGCGTTCCTTTGGAGAATCGTCTCCCAACTTTACCTGATTTTGGATTTGTAATTTAGCATTTTTTGCACTATGAAATCCTTACTATTTCCTGGCTTTGACCTTCGCCTGAACTGTTTTCGGATTTGGGAAGGTGGACTTTGGCGTGGCTAGCTCTAGTTGTTGCTTTAGTTGTTGCTGTTGTTGCTTTAGTTGTTTTTGCTGTTGTTTTTGTTGTTGCTGGTATTGTTGTTTATGTTGCTGCTGTTGTTGTTGTTGTTGTTTCTGTTGTTGTCTCATTCGCCGCCGTTTCTGTTGTTTCTACTGTAGTTGTTGCTGCTTTTTCTGTTGGTGTTTCTGTTGTTGCTGCTGCTGCTGTTGTTGCTGCTATTGTTGCTGCTTCTGTTGTTGTTGCTGCTGTTTTGTTGTTGCTGTTGTTGCTGCTGGTGTTGTCGTTGCTGCTGGTGTTGTTGTCGCTGCTGCTGTTGGTGTTGTTTTTGTAGCTGCTGCTATTGCTGCTGTTGTTGTTGTTGTTTCTGCTGTTGCTGCTGCTGTTGCTGCTGCTGCTGTTGCTGCTGTTGCTGTTTTCGTTGCTGTTTTTGTTGTTGTTTTTGTTGTTTTTGTTGTTGTTGCTGCTGCTTTTGTTGTTGCTGTTGTCTCAGGGGCATTCTTTTGAAATGACCAGCTGACAACTATGTTCTGTTTTTTCTTTGATTGTATTTCTTTGTAAAGCACATTGTGTTGCCCTGGCATGAAATGCGCTTTGTAAATAAAGTGTGACTTGACTTGACTTGACTTGATCAATTATTGCTATGTATTATCTAATTATTATATTGTATTATAACATAATGTACTGCAACCTTCAACTGAAGCTGTATTGTCAGGCAGAGGCTCAAAGCTCTGGGTTCCCAGAGAGACCCAGAGACATGGGTTCAAATCTCTTCTTGGGTTTGCGGGTGATGTTGGTTTTCCCACTGAGGTGTCTGGAAGGTTTGAGGTGAATAGGTCACTGAGCTCCCAAAATGAAATATAGTGCGGTAATAATATTAACGTATGTTACTTTGAAAGTTACACAGAGAAAGTCAACTTTAGAGTGTGTACACTGGAGGCCCAGCGAGGAGAGAAGTGAAAATGTTTAGATTAATGGCAAGACAGTGGCTGAGCTGAAACCTATGGATTGGAACCAGATGTGGTATGTTATCTCTGTACAGCTATTAAAGCGAGTGCTGAGGGCCGCTCGGCAGAGAATACCTCCGGCTTTTTTCTCTCCTGGGCGGTCCATGGCAAGTCCGGTTTGATGTTGATTTCTGTAATAAAACTATTATTTTAATCAAGTCAGCGTCAGCGGAGACTCCTTCTTCATCAATACATCCAAATCATCCAGAAACTACAAAGTGGCATCACGAACAGGATGTGTTGGGCCTCATCTGCCACTGCCATCCCGCTTCAGAAGATATCACTTTAATACCTCAAGGGTGAGTGTTCACAATACAAGCTGTTATGTGGTCTGAAGCGGTTGTGTTTTGTGCAGATAGACTGCACTAACAAGAGCAGATTGTGTGGAGATGAGAGATGATGTGTTGATGTGTGAAGTGAGTTTCTGTCTAAATTGGGGTTTATTAAGTTGTAAAAGACGTAAATAAGGGGAATAAGAGAATAATAAACAAAGAAAAAGAGAAATAGAGAATAGAGATGAGAGAAATAAGAAATAAGTTCAAAGAGAATTAAGAGAAAATAAAAAGTAATATTAGAATGGCAGAATTAGTAACTTAAACGCAGTTAAAAAAACATGCAAGATTAAATGAAGAAAGGGCCTGTATCTCTTTAATGGTAAGACATGTGTACATTAGCTGCTGAGTGAAAGTTGGCCGTATGATAATATAGTAATAGTCGAATCTGTGTAGGAAAAACAAAGCGGAAATAACTATTTTTGCTAAATAGGAAATAAAATTAAATAAGATGAAAAAGAGGAAAGTAAAGTGTTAAAGAGTTAAACGTTAAAAGCTTAAAATAAGAAATAAGCTTAAAAGAGGAAAAAGATGAAAGTAAAGTAAAAAAAAGTTAAAAGTTAAAAGCTTACAAGAGGAAATAAGATGAAAGTAAAGGAAAAAAAATAGTTAAAAGTTAAAGGCTTAAAAGGGGAAATAAGATGAAAAATAGAGTTTGAGAAAAGTGGGAAAAACAGGGCTGAACCTGCCCAGGAGAACTAGTGGACATGCATTATGAGAGAATCTGATTAAAAAGATAATTTGTTAAAAGTTTGGCCAAAGTGAAAATTTTGGTGAAATTAGAAGTATAGAAGTATAAAAGAGTCGACGTTAAAACATAAAGCTAAGCGCTGTTGAAGTCTTTGGAGGATCAGATGTGCTGGACAGACAGATCTTTTTCTTTTTTCTTTTTGTGTGTGATCGTGAAAGTGCCGCGGCTACAGATGTGTGAAGAGCTTTGTGTAATGTTTTGTGTATGTGTAAGTGATATATAGAATATATGCGTTATTAAATAGGTATACATTTGTGGTGAGCAGTTGAATAATACATAAAGAGAAACATTTCTTGCCCCTTTAGTTATAAACATATATGAGCCTGTTTACAGACTTTGTAAAGTTGATAATAGATATATATGAGCCTTTCTTTAAGGACGTTTGATAAATATATATGAGCCTTTTTATCTAAGGACGTTTGATAAATATATATGGGCCTTTTTTCCAAGGACATTTGTACATTTGATAAAGGATATGAACCTTTAAAGAACTTTATATATTTGATAACAAAATGAGCCTTCTGCAGGACTAAAGCCACAGTCTGCCTATACATGTATGTACACATTCAGAAAAGAAAAGAAAATCTCCTCCTCTGAATTGGAAGTAGGATTTGTGAATTGTTTGATTAGTGGGTGGGGTTTTGTTTTTTTTATGCTTGGGGTGTGTGTGGCGGTGATTTCTGTGAGTCCTGTCTGGTTAAAAGAGCAGATAGTCTTGTTGAAATAGAAGGAATCGCTGTTTTTTGATGCAAGAAAAGAGGTTTTGTGTTCAGCTGTGAGAAAAAAAGCTATGATTTATGACTGTGTAACTGCATTGAGCTGGGCTGTTTCTACGGGAGCTCAAACAGGATGTTCACTCGCTGACGACCAGTCCATACTGGAAGTCTTTGCTAAACTTAAGAGGTGGAGCAAGGGGTGGTGCTTCATACAAGATGGAACTTAGTTAACTCCTCCTGACAAGAGGGGCTGTGTTGAGCCCCCCCCTCTACTCTTTTCTCTCAGTATGATAGAAGAAAAAATAAAAAAATAAAATTAAGTTAAATAGATAAATAGAATAAAAATAATAAAATAAAATAAAAATAAATAGATAAATACAATAAAAATAATTAATTAAAGGTGATATCACATTGACTAATATACTCTTTAAACTTTAAATGCATTGCATGAATAACATTAAACATTGCTTTATTTAAAATGTGCAAGAAATAAATTGCTGATAATGCATGTCTCACTGAATTGTATAACAGTGTGTATAAGAATTTAGAGTGAGCCTAAGACATTGAATTCTTCTGTTGTTCTTTTTCTTTTTTCTTTCTTCCTCTCTTTTACTATGCTGAGTGAAAGCTGCGGGAGAGACAGAGAAGATGGAATGAGTCTGAATTGGATCATCCAAAGGGCAGATGACGAGACATCTGGCAGATCTTCACAGACACTGAGGCTTGCAGATGACAACGTTCTGAAATCCTGAATCCATCTAAACCAGTTAAAGGCCAGTACGGTTTTATCCACAAACTCTTCTAACAGACCTCACCTGCATTTACCTATGTGTCTATACATTTAGCTATAATATACGCGTTTAGCTTGTTTTCACATATTTCACAATTATTTAGTGGGAGACTTGGCAACGGACTGACTAATCAAGGCATTTGCCTAATTAATGGAGTATTATTGATTTGATTGATCAGATGTGGAAAAGCTGATTTGATTTAAATACTTTTAAGTGCTGTGAATATTGGTTTCATTATTAGTATGGTGAGTATGGTTTATCTAGGCTGTTTTGAGAGTGAACATTGATATAATTTTGATAATTTAACCTAAATGAGTGTGATCAGATGCATCAGATGGTGAACAAGTGAATTGGCTTTCACAAGTGGGAAGCGAGTGGTCTCCTTTGGGGTTGGCAAATTCAAATCTTTTTGGTTGAGTGTGATTACTTTATAAACACATTTAAAAAAAAAAAATTTTAAATAATTTGATTGGATTGACAATAAAATAAAATAAGAGGATCATTAGGATGTCAAAAATGGATACTAAAATTTCAAAAGTAATCACTCCTATTGATGTAGTGCAAAAGAATAATCCCCTGATTAAAGATATTGCGAAAATATCAGGAAAATGGAGCAAGCGTTGGCCTGACATTGAACAACCGTGGCCAGTTGAAGGAACTCTTAACCCGGATGTGATTAAAACAATGCAGGTGCTTGTGTCCACATATAAAGTAAATCAAAAGAAAAGCAAGAAAGGAAAGAGACGCACGGAGAAAAGACAAACAGAACTTGGCATTCTGCAGCTGTTCGTAAAGGAGGGACAGATATGGTTCGAAGCCGCAAAGGAAAAAAGAGAAGAGAGTAGACAAGAAATAAAGAAAAATGAAAACGAAACAGGAAATTGATGGAGAAGATTACCGTGCCATTCTCACATATAGCATCTGTAAAGAAGCCCTCGCCATATCAGAAGGAGGTGAAGTTCACTGATGTATATCCCCAGCTCCCAGTGATTACACAGGACAGCTATCTCTTCAAAGATGAAGATGAGCAAATAATAGAGATGGGCAAGGCTAAAACAACCATCAAGATGTATCCAAGCTCCAACAGTACCAAGAGAAGGAACCGTTTGGGAAGCAGACGAGTCAGAAGTCTGGAAATAGGAGAAGAGATTGGGAGTGACTCTGACGAAGCTATTGAAGGGTACAACCCAGCAGTCAGACGGATGTTGGCTAAAGACGGAGAAAAAAAGAGATCGACCAGTGAGAAAAATGGCTCCAGGAACGGACGACACGGATGAGAGTGAACAAGGGAAAAGCGATGAAGAATCTGAGAAAGAAGGTCCTTCCTGTTTTCAACGGTTAACAGCCAGCACTGGGGTAGGAGATGACAGACACATGGTTTTAAGAGAGATTGAGAGGAGTATAGACAGATGCCTCGAGGACATAAGTGACTCCACCTGTCCTGAAGTTGGAGAGCATTGGAAAAACGATTACAAGAACTGCAAATAACGGAGAATAAACTACAGAAGAAAAAGCCTCTAAAGCCAGACACTTTGAGGTATGGACTACGTTCTAAAAAAAGGAAAGAGACCCGACAAAATGTGTCCAGTGATAATTCGAGGACAACATTTAGAATACAAGCCTTGGTAGAATATAAACATGTCTAACATACTTGAGAAGTTACCCACTCTTCAAGATGGATCACATCCGTGGATCTCAAAGCTGGAAGAGGTTTTGGTGGGAACACAGCCTGTCATGGGAGATATTAAGAGACTTTTGGCTAACCTCATTGGAGTCCCAGCTATGGAAGAGATCCTGCAGGCGGCAGGCCTTAACAGATACGTAGCAACTGCGGTGTATGATCCAGAATCTTTTGCTGCAAGTGGAGGTCAGACGTGGAGAGCATTGAAAGATGCACTTCCAACAAACGTACACCTGGACAACATTTTTATTGAATCATTGGACCCACAGGAAAATCCAAGAGCTTATGTGTCAAAAACTCATCAAGTGTGGAGAAATGTCACAGGAAATGATCCAGATTTGAATCAAATGGAGAAATCAATTCTCCGAGCCAAAATACAGAAGGGGCTGCCTCTACAAGTGAGGAGCAAATTGGCAGAAGTGGTTGGTCTTGGAAGCATGACCAAAGGTGTTAATACGGATCACATAGAACATCAAGTGGAGCTATATCGGAAAAACGAGCACGACCAGAAGGAACAGGACCAGGAGACTCTCAGAAAACTCAACCAAATACAGTTGGTGGATAAGAAGAATGAGGAGAAGAAGGCCAAAGAGAAGGTTAATAGATGTGCAGAACAGAAGGTATTGTAGGTAGATAATGCACTGCGGCGCCCCCTAACGGGAGCAGCCGAAAGAGGAGGATTCTTGGTGGTGGAATGAGGAAGTAAAGGAGCAGCTATGAAGATAAACACTGATGATTATCTTGAGAAAGAGCATGACATTGAGAAAAGTGTGCCACATATGACTTTAATGGTGGCTGAAGGATTTGAGCAGAAGCATATTGGAGAAATGATGGAAGAAGCTGCAGTATTGTCAAGAAAAAGTAGTTTATATGGGTCAAACAATAACCCAGGGACACAGACGCATCTCTGTGAGTCATTTGGAAGCAATTCGAATGGCACCAAAGCCTAGAATAGTCAGAGAGATGATGACGTTTCTTGGTATTGCAAGATTTTTTTCAGCTTGGGTAAAAGATTATGCCTGCCTGACAAGGCCTTTGAGAGCCATTATAAACGAGACTGGGAATGCTCAACTCCATTGTAACCTCACCTGGACACAGGAAGGTCTTATGGCATTTGAAACGATCAAACAGAGGCTACAAGAAGCTCCAGAGCTAGCACTGCCTGACTACTCTAAGAACTTGTTGCTGTATGTGGCTACGTCCACTGGAGGCAAATATGCATGTGCATTTCTTTGTCAGCCCACAGGTACAGGGACACAGGTCCTCAACCTGTTTCGTATTATTCTGCTGCCTATTCAGAAGTAGAATTGGGGCTACCACGGTGCTACAGAGCAATGGTGGGGGTTTATCTAATGTATGATAAAGCATCATCAGTAACTATGGGTTACCCAGTGACAATTCTTACCCATCATAGTCTCAGGAATCATTTGAATTTTGGTAAATGTACATTGACTATGTCTAGGCTAAGAGACTATCATAGGCTCTTAGAGCAGGAAGATGTCACCTTAGTAAGGTGTGTCACGGCAATTCCAGCTGAGAATTTGCCAACACCAGAGGATTGAGAGCCACATGATTGTGTTCAGGAAGTAGAGAGATAGGCAAAGCTCAGATCAGACTTTCAAGCTTTCCCACTGCATGTGTCAGATGTGGAGTATCGGACTGATGGGTCTTGCTATCAAATAGGAGACACATTGAGTGCAGGTTACGCAATAGTCAAAGCCCAGGGAACTGAATTTGTTGTTGAGAAAGCAGAAGTAATACCACAACCTGCTTCTGCACAGCTTGCTGAGCTTGTGGGCCTGAATGAAGCTTGCCTATTGGCCGAAGGCAAGCGAGTGGCAATATCTACAGATTCTGCATATGCACATAATGTGTGTCATTTATTTGGATCGGTGTGGAAAAATCGAGGATTTAAGAAAACCGATGGTTCTCCAATATAGCACCATGCCCAAATAATGAAATGTATGCATCTAATGATGAAACCAAAGGAAATAGCTGTAGCTAAGTGTGCAGCACACACAATGGACACGTCAAGGGTCACACAAGGTAAAAAAGCGGCTGATGAGACTGCAAAAGCAGTTACAAGAGCGAACAAAGCAGGCAAGGTTCTTCTGGTTACCCATGAAGTGGACTTGGAAGATAAAATCACGCTCAGAGATGTGATCTCAATGCAAGAAGCGGCGCCAGCCATAGATAAACAATTATGGTTGGACCGAGGAGCCACACAAGATTCTGCTGGTCTGTGGAGAAATCATGAGGACTGATGGTAGCACCCCCTGACCTACTGGGTTTGATGATTCAGGAAGCACATGGGTTAGCCCATGTTGTAAGGGGGGTGGTAAGGAGAAAAATCAAAAAAGAGTATAGTTTTTGGGCACCGTACTTGCTTGAGCAAATTGATTATGTCATAGGCAGATGTACAATCTGTCTTAAAAACAATGTTAGAAGGGGTGTGGTGAGTCCACCCGGTCACATTCCAACTCCAACAGGTCCTATACGTGAGTTGGTTGAGGATTTTGTTGACATGATAAGACCAATAGGAGGTAAAATATACATGTTAGTCGTCGTGGATAGATTTTCACGGTGGCCTGAGGCATGTCCAACCAAGCCTAAAGATGCTCAGTCTGTTGCCAAGTTCTTGTGTCGTGAGGTAATAAGCAGGTGGGGACTTCCAGATCGCAAATCCTCAGATAATGGAAAAGGGTTTGTGGATAGAACAGTAAAATTAATTCTGCAGAAATTGGGAATCAAACAACGTATAGGAGCTGTTTATCATCCGCAAAGCCAAGGTGTCTGTGAAAAAATGAATGGTGTGCTGAAAAATCGCATTTTTAAAATCTATCAGCAGACGGGTCTGAATTGGTCAATCATATATTGGTATAATGTTAAAGTATAATGCAAAAGTGAAATTATTGTACTGTATTTGATGTTTGTGCAAGATACTTGCAAGTGATTCTTTCTTTCAGGATCAGTCAGAGGGTGGCTGTGTCCAGAGATCCTAACAGCCTGATGGACTTGAACACTCAAACATGGAAATTCAAAAATGGAGGATGAAAATGGACGGCGGGCCCTGAATGAGGACATCATGATCAGGGGTGTCGAGTGAAATATCATTAAAAGTTGATGGTGTTAAAAAAGCAACAGTTCAATACATACATATGTGTACATACATATGTGTTATTACAATGTAACCTGTATTATTGATGAAAATCCTGTACTCTACACTAGATATTTTTAGCAAGACATATTACTTTGATTTGCTATTGTTTTCTTTGAGTTGTGTGTAATAGGATGAAGTGAATACATTGGGACCTCAGGTATTTTCTTTTTTTGATGTTTTTGAGGGACATTGGTGCTAGGCAGGGAAAGGTCCACTGGAAGGTCCGATGGGTCGACCAGCCTGACTTTGGACAAATTTTTGATTTATTTCTGAAGTTCTAAATGTATGCATTTCTATGTAACATCCTATTCAGTTTTCTAAACCCGTATTCTTTTGCTGTCAATTGATTTGGAGTACCTTAGGTGGTTGCCTTGGGGAGAGGGACCGTGAGAGAATTTTCCTGTCTTGATTGGATGGATGGATGGATGTACTAAGAAAGGAAGCTGCCAGATGGGTTTTTCGCTCTCACACTCCACAAATTTGCTGTATTGTTACGACTAAGCTTGGTCAGAAGGGTATATTATAACCAATTTTGTTTGTTATTAAGTGATTTCTATTAAGCTGATTAACATCGTAAGTTCAATTACTCTTCTCTCTGTCGAGACTTTGTGTAGTCTTGAAGGGGGGAATGGAGGTGTCTGGAAGGTTTGAGGTGAATAGGTCACTGAGCTCCCAAAAATTAGATATAGTGCAGTAATAATATAAACGTATGTTACTTCGAAAGTTACACGGAGAAAGTCAACTTTAAGGGTGTACATTGGAGGCCCAGCGAGGAGAGAAGCGAAAATGTTTCGATTTATGGCAAGACAGAGGCTGAGCTGACATCTATGGATTGGAACCAGATGTGGTACGCTATCTCTGTACAGCTATTAAAGCGAGTGCCAAGCGCCGCTCGGCAGAGAATACTTCCGGCTTTGCTCTCTCCTGTGCAGTCCATGGCAAGTCCAGTTTGATGCTGATTTGTGTAATAAAACTATTATTTTAATCAAGTCAACGTCAGCGGAGACTCCTTCTTCATCCAACACACAACCTCCAGAGGTGTGATGGCGGGTGTGACCCCGTGATGGACAGGTGACCTGGCGTCTATGGATGGATGGAAGTCCTGACCTTCTGTGGATATACTGTCAATACCCTCTAGTGGCCTCCAACCAAATCAAGGTCCCGGCTTTGATTCAGTGCAGGAGCCACCTTCTGCAAACCCCTCCCTGCTTCCTGGACCCTTCCAGAGGGATGACGCATTACACCAATCAGAGGGTGGAAAACATTATAAGGGACCAAATTTACCCCCCAATAGAAATGATTTATTTTAGCATTAGAAAGTGACGTCCTTCTTCTGAGCGATTGATTTCATTTTCTTGGTCACTTAGTTTTTTTTTTGTTCACCCATATTGGCAGTTTAATGACTACAACGAGCAATACTGGTTCAAATCAAACTGACGCAGGATAGATGTCAAATTTCTTACTTTTTTCAAAATAAAATAATCTTTAGGATTTCCACTTAAAGCAAACTGATTTCTTTATTTTTCTATTTTCAGGATGCTGCCAATGGAAATGACCTCCCACTCTGGTCCCCTGGCTTCCCTGAGCTGCGTACCCCTCGGAGAGTGCCCCTCCCTGGGGCCCAAGTGCAGTGTAGCCTGTCGTTCATGGCCCGAGCCCTAGACGATGTCCTGGAGGACCAGCGGAACGACCTGAACCCTGAAGACGAAGTTCTCCACGCCAAGCTCAAGGAGGCCATCCTGGCTGTGCACATGCTATTGTGCTGCGTGAAGGAGGCCCTGGGAGGTCAGTGCCTCCCGAGGCCGACTCCCCCCAGATTCCCCAGAGACGGCTTTGAGAGGAAGTCGTGGAGCCACACGCTGCTGGTGGACTCCAGAGACTTCCTCGCCTGGCTGGAACGCTTTGAGTTCCTGGTCCAGGGGTCAAAGGTCGCGGTGAAAAGCCAAATCAAAAGACGTATAATCCAGAGAGATCTTGCTGAGTACTTTAAGGGAAGCAGATATATCCTGTAAAGGTCGACGAGCTTAATTTGATGTGCAATGTTGTGGCAAGTTCAGGGAGGATTTTTTTGTTCTAGGAATAGCATCAAAAGACTTGGGATCAGGGATCAAATAATCATCACATTTTAGTTGCCTTTTATTCTTTTTTTGTTTATTTTATGCTACTATCATAGTGGTGTAGTGGCAATTGATTGGCATTGAAGTTGGAAAAAATAAAAATGTACGTACTGTTAATTTTCTTTAACCCAACTGATGGACTCTCACCTAATAAACAATCTATGTATTGCAACACTTCTATCATTCCCCTTAATTTATGACTGCGGAATCTATTGATTTTTCAAAAAGATCGCAATTTGCTCAAATAATTGCAATCATGATGATGATGATGACGATGTAATAATTGTGACAGCTCTGCTTTTAGATTTGGAAATGTGAATACAAATTACGTTTAATTTGTGAAATTAATTCCTGAAATAATTGTTTAGAAATATAATATCAGCGTACCTTCAATACTAATAATAATTCAGTATTTTAACACAAAGAAGACATTGTTTGAAATATTTTCTTCCAAAATATATTTAATCAACAGTAGTTATGCTTCAAAAAATTAAGAGTTATTTTGAGGCAAAAAAAAATCCCACATGAAAGCAATTAATCAACTTGCCAAAGAGGGAAATGAGTCGGGGCTACGATACGTTTCCTAATTACAACACAGAATTTGTTTTCTCTGCCATCACAATGATTAATTGTTTTGCTCCGGCCATCTTTCCCTTGTGAGAGCTCTAGTTTGCCTGAGGTTGAATGAGAAGCTAATAAGAATCATCTTTAGGGAGCCACCGGTTTGGACTTCAATACGTGCAATTTGTGGACAGATGGACAGAGCGCAACAAGGCAGATAAGGGCGTCAAACTCTCATCACAGAGACGGCCGGGAACAACCGCACTCTACCAAAGATTTATGTGATCCTTCTCCCTGTCAAACTAAATTATTAATTAATATTCAATCCAAATTTCATAATTTTCGGATGGTTCCCCAAGGGTCTTCTGCTTCATAATTATGTTATCATCTAAAGGGCTTTGGATTTTTTTTTTTTTTAATCCATACCTTTGTTCAAGCATGTTACAGAGATTTCATGGTAAAACACATTTCCTACTCTAACACATTAGGTACTTAGTTATGGATGTTCACTCAGCTCCACCAACGGATCCATTCTAATAATACAGATCGTTACGCAAATTTGCAGTGGCATAAAAAGGAAAAATGAATGCATCTTCAAGATATTTATTAAAATCAGAAATGGCTTTATGGTCCTTTTTACATAAATTCCTTGACTTAACACGTAAAACACAAAACTGCCAAAAAACAACACTGCATAAATTATAATACAATTAAATTCACAGTAACCTTTGTTAAATAGCTATTCCATATGCATGCATTACACACAGAAGTTGGGATACATTCCTTTTTGTTTTGTTTTGAAATGTACAGCCAAAAATAAAACAAATGTCAATGTCTTAAAATGAAGTCTACTATGTTGAATGTTATGGAGACTGATGAGCTGCCTGCTATGTAGACCTGACGATCATCACCGATGAATCCACGAAACCTAGTATGCACTTATGAAGTGTATATAATCATAGCGTATAGAGTATTTGTCCGTTTGAGGCTTGTTTTCGTGCCCCGGTTATTACCATCTCTATATTACAGTAATGCAAGATTGTCCAAGATGGCACAGATTTCAAAATATGACCAGAACGGACTACGTTTCTTCTTCTCGTCCCTTTAGGGGTCCCACAGGAGCTTTGTCTTGGCCCACTGTTTCTCTTGTACGTCCTTTACCCCAGATTAAAGTCAAATACTCATATTGGAAGAAGCTCTGGAGGACTTTCTCCATAGCAGTACTTTGCCTGAGGGTTCCGGTAGGTATTTTCATGTTGCACACTCTGAAAGGAAATAGAGGGGGGAGATACAGAACAATTAGGCCAATGTATCAATGTATGTGGATGGTACTATGGTATTATAGTTAGGTAGCTTGGTATTTTGATATCCCAAATCCAATTAAGTTATGTATTGGTTCCTGCGGGAAAATTTAGTTTACTATCTCAGTTAATAGTAATGATTCCAAACAACAGTATCAATTATTTAATTAATTAAATGTTGCTCTCAATAGAGTGTTCTCGTGATGACATCCTACACCTCAAAAATACAAACTCACCTTCTGGACTACAAAATATGATGTTTTTTTGTGCGTTGTTCCAACAATTTGGTCTATAAAATGTTACTGCAGACAAAAAGAAAAGTGTCCTAATACAGCTCTTATGAAGTATTGCAAAATACACACTTGGGAGGAGGTCCTACACTTGGCCAGGCACAGCTCAAAATGGTCCTCGACCGCAGTGAACAGATTCTGGAAGCCCTCGGCTGCACGATTCAGGAAGCGCTCGAGGAGAGGTTGCTGAGACAGAGGAACAGAGACAGTGTGTGTGTGCGTGTGCGTGTATGTGCGTGTGTGCGTGTGTGTGTGTGCGTGTGTGTGTGTGTGTGCGCGCACACACACACATGAGGCCCCCAGAGCAGATTCTAATCAGTGATTTTTTCTCTACCATGATCATTGCTCATACTGTGAAATCTTAAGATAAGGGTAAAAGACAAATCGGATGCTATGCACTTTGAAATCTTACCTTTAGAAGTACATTTCAGACAGCAGTCACAGTAAAGGACGTTAATTGTCGTTTTTGTCTACTTTATAACACTATCATAGTGTTTGCTAATAATACAGGAATATGATTGTCAAATCTCAATATTTTAGCCAGCCCTAGTGGCAACATAAGCAGAAGCCGTCCCTCAGAAAGGTACAGTACTGAAGCTGTTGAAGAGTACCTTGTCTGGCTGGAGGCAGCATGACACACAGTACTCGTAGATGTTACAGCAGCCATTGGCCAGGCAGCTTTTACAAATGTACTGCCTGGAGCTGGGGGCATTGAAGTTGCAGCAGCCGTTCACCAGCAGATCCTTCCTCTCACAGACATAACCTGCAACACATTAACCCAGGCACCCAGATAAGCATAAGTAGTGATTGATTAAATGGTAGAGAAGATTTCCCAACACTAATCCAACAGTGTTGCACGATCACAGGAAACTCAGAGAAACTCGAGCACTGCAGCTAAATAAACTGTAACTGTGGTCTAATTTAAGAAGAAAAAGCTAAACTCAAGTGCAATTAAGGGTCATTTTCATACTTCAGAATATACATTATGACAATGTGTGCTATATAATCAAAAGAACAATGTTTTTGTACTTTTTAGATTCAGCTTTTTCTTTAAAACTGCTAAAGAAACATGTTACCGTGGCTTGAACATGTCTCAAGGAGCATTTGAGAATACGCACAACCCAAAAAACCTGATACCAAGAGAAATTTCGAACACAGCAGTATGTTATTCTGG
This sequence comes from Zeus faber, assembly GCF_960531495.2. Taxonomy (NCBI): domain Eukaryota; kingdom Metazoa; phylum Chordata; class Actinopteri; order Zeiformes; family Zeidae; genus Zeus; species Zeus faber. The sequence goes on from NC_137203.1 coordinate 4,842,992, forward strand.
ATAAAATTACAATCATTGTTGAGTGATGATGCCCAAATAACTGTTTCAGTATATATATATATATATATATATATATATATATATATATATATATATATATATATATATATATACTGTGCAGTACAAGTAATGGATGGGGGGTGATACTCTGTGTTTAGAACAATGCCCAGATACTGACACCGCTATTCTGCCTGAGACAGCAGGGCTCATCTACTCATACCCATGAAATGCCCCCAAATCTAAATCTGGTACTAAAGTAATGTGATATAGGAGCATTGAGCACCAATTGTATTACTCTCTTTTACATTGAAAGTTTAATGTTACCTCTAATTTTGTTTGAACAACGCAGTGAAATAATCAATGACTGCAAATAATAAACACACAGTATGAGTGTGAGTCTTCAAAAACCTGGGATGTTACCAATATTCGAACCAAAATCTCAATCTAAATCTCATGATTCATATTGTTACTCAGAACTGGTAAGTACCCAAGAGTGATGCCTCATACTCACTATAAGTTCAGGACTGTATCAGCAATGAAATAATATATATATATAATATAATGGGGATGGTAGCTCAGGCGGTAGAGCTGGTGGTCTAGTGATGTAAAGGTTGCTGGTTCGATCCCAGGCTCCTCCTGCTAGCATGCTGTAGTGTCCTTGAGCAAGACACTTAACCCCTAATTGCTCCTGATGGCTGCGTCCGTCGGTGTTTGAACAACTGTAAGTCGCTTTGGATAAAAGCGTCTGATCAATGACTAAATGTAAATGTAATAATAATAATAATAAAAAATACAAATAAATAAATAATATTGTCCCATGCCGGGGCCAGAGCCGACGCTGGGACCAACTAGCAACAAAATTGAATCAATAACCACATAAGCACAACGGATCCCAAAATGCTCAGAGAAAACAGTGTTGTGAGCCATTTATGACACACAACATGATGTTGTGGTGGAGCCCTGCTGGCTGGCTAGTGGCCACGTTGCTCACCAAGCTCATCTGTGAGCAGCGTCTTGCCCTGGATGGAGTTCCGGCACTGAGTGATCTGACGGCTGCTGTTGCCCAAGTTGAAACGGACCTTCCAGGGGATGCGATGGTCCGAATCCCTCACCTCCAGCAGGGTACGGTCACGTATGGTTCTCTCCTCCTACAGCGGACATACAAATGGAGGAAACTTAACCCTGTTGGACCAAAAGCAGAGTTTGTATTGTACCTTTATCTAAAATAGTCGTACGTAAAGTGACTTTGCGTACCTGTTTGAGTGTACTGGTGAGGAAGTAAATGAGGGAGAGTCCAAACACGACACCCAGAACCCAGCGTTTTCTCAGTAAGCGCCGCAGCACCATCATGACATGGCTCTCTCAGAGAGGCGTCATTGTCACTGGCCACTAAAATAATAAAATAATAATGTCTGTCCAACCGCAGCAGGCCTGAATAGCCAGGCTAAAAAATCGACTATGATATGGATGGGTGAAAGGTGATGTAATAATCTATCTGTCTAACTATCTGACCAGGCCAAGGTTTTGCAACCTAGTAAATGCAGCTGATCTTCATTGTGCTCGAACACAAGGGAGGCACATACATACTATGCATAAATACTATGAGGCAAATGTATTCTAGTTTTAAAGCAACCTAGGTGGGCTAACCCATTTTAAATTATTATACGCCGTTAGGTAAAACCGGTGCCTTGCACAAGGAACTGTGCTCTGCAGACGCACCAAACGGACTAAAGACGGACATAATGCACTGTACTGAACAGGCTCGGACAGCAGGTGCTGCTGGGTTAGCAAAGCGGCTACACACCGTTAACCTCAACTTGCAATCTTAATGTAGGCGCCAAGCGAAACCAAAAACAAACCACCATATTCACGACTCGGTCCGTTCCAAAATAAACGATTCAGAACTTCCAGGAACGCCATAAGCGGTTGAGCGGCGTTATTTCACCCCACGGAATCTGTCACCAGAACGCCATCACAACAAACCCCCAACGCGGAAGGGGTTCGTTGCGAGGTCGGCAGCTGATTGGCCGACAGCGTCACCGACGTCATAAAGCCGGAAAAGGAAGCGGCCGGCTGCCTGTCCCACCCATCTCCCCCAAACGACAACAACGAAGCCTCCCCCGTGTAGCTTTAGCAAATGAAACCAGCCCGAGTTATTAGCACCAACGCGATGAAAAAGATCGGAGGATAACTCGGGTAAACTGAAATGTTCCGTTTTTAACGGCGCTCACTCCGCCGAACCCCGAATTGGAGACACAAACACGTCGGGATAGCATATATAGCTTAGCATAGCATTGCATAGCAGTTCCATGGCGGCCACTCCCACTGGCGCAGCGCTGATGCTTGTGTCCCTGAATCCGCAGGACCGGACCATGTGGTGATGCCATGCAGAGGAGACACAGCAGCAACACGGATGGCATGCCCCCTGAAAGGTGGGGACACACGGGCCTTTGAAGTCACTTCCAGACAAATCCTAAACCAGTGGTTCTCAACTGGTCTGGCCTCAGGTTTCAGATTTGAGATAACAACCCCCATGTTTTCCACTATGTAAAAATGACTCTAGTCAACAATGAAGTCTCAAAGTTTGTATGTACATGCTCTTGAATGTACTTAAAGTACTTCATATCCAGTGCCCTGATATAACAGAGCCTATATATTCCATAAAGTACTACTGAACCTTTTTTTCTGCAGATGAGTGCTCACGCAGATCCTGATTAACAATTTTTAATACAATTGTTTAGGTGCTGTCATTGTCATTTACAAGGATATGGACTTAATGAATCATTGAGGAGCAATTCCATAACAGGAGTTTGATAGAGCCTGTTCCTGATTACAAATAATGTGTAATGTGACTGTCTTAGAAATATCTATGCAAATATTTATTTTTTTGCGTTGAGATGTAGTGAAGTAAAAGTCAAAACTCCACCAAACTGAATATATATAAGTGAGTACAAATACTTCTCTCCTTCTTCTCTGCAGGAGCCGTAGCCAAACCCTGGGATCGGAGAGCAGCCTTGATGAGGGCGGTGTGTTTGACTGTCTGAAGCCCGACTCCCCCACCTCATCCCAGCAGCTCTTTTCCGGCCTTGTGGGTGTCCCCTCCGGCTCCGTTTCCTCTGCTCCCTTCCAGGCCGCCGGCCTTGTCCTGGGCTCCCCACCGGACGTTTTCATCCAGATGACTGCCTCGTCCAGAGAGGAAGGGGGTGCCCACCACTCCGAGGGCGGGCCTTACCTCCCTCGGCCCCCCCAGCACCACCATCACCACCACCACTTCCACCACCAGCCCCTGCAGCACAGGACCTCCTCCCTGCTGCAGCAGGCCACGGCGGCGGCCGGCGCAGAGAGGCACAGCTCTAGGGAGGAGGCCCCGGAGGATCCGTCCACGCCGGCCCCGGCTCTGTCCGAACTGAAGGCAGTGGTCACCTGGCTCCAGAGGGGCTTCCCCTTCATCCTCATCCTCCTGGCGAAAGTCTGCTTCCAGCATAAGCTAGGTGAGCACACGTCATGCTGCACTAGGGCGATTATTCAGCTGTGATGGTTATCTTTAACTAAATACATCCATTTTATATTGTTGAATGTATGTTAAACATACAAAAAATGAACAAAATAGTGACAGAAGAGTTTAACTTGAGTCGCCAAAGCCCAAAAATTTCTAAAAGAGAAAATGTCAACACTTTAGAGTTCAAGAGCACAAACAGTAATATGTAGTTTTTGTCACATGGCCTAATTTACTTTTCTGAATGTTATGTCGCAAAAGTGTTTCTGGGATACTTCAGGCTAGATTTGTTCGAGGGTGGGATTCTTACTTTTTTTTTTTTCCTCAATCCAGCATTTTTTTCCGTATTGTTACGTCTCTTTGAGTTGTGTCCTCTGGTCGGCAGGCATTGCCGTTTGTGTGGGGATGGCCAGCACCTTTGCCTACGCCAACTCCACGTTCAAGCACCAAGTGTCATTGCGGGTAATGTGTCACATTAATTTAATGAATGCACTAGAGTGAAGAGTTAGTCAGCAAAACTGAACAGAGGTTGGGGATAAATATCTTTATGATATCAATATTGTGATTTGAGACTAGATATCTTCTGGGGTTTTGGGGTCAGAGTTGAATGGGGGTCTTTATGGCTTCTTCTTCTTGTTTCGGCTACTCCTGTTACACCAACCACCTGCATGTCCTCCCTCACCACATCCATAAATCTTCTCTCTGGCCATCCTCTTTTACTCTTGCCTGGCAGCTCCATCCTCAGCCTCCTTCTCCCAATGTAACTCTCATCTCTCCTGCACACGTGTCAATCTGGCCTCTCTCACTTTTCCACCAAACTGTCTGACCTGAGCTGTCCCTCTAATGTGCTCATTCTTAATCCTGTCCATCCTCGTCACTCCCAATGAAAACCTCAACTTCCTCAACTCTGCCACTTCCAGTTCAGCCACCTGCCTTTTAGTCAGTGCCACCGCCTCTAAACCGTACAACATGGCTGCTCTCACTACCATCCTGTAGACCTTCCCTTTCACTCTTGCTGGAACCCTTCTGTCACAGATCACTCCGGGCACTCTGCTCCGCCTGTACTCTCTTCTTCACCTCTCTCCCGCACTCTCTGCTGCTTTGGATGGTTGACCCTAAGTACTTGAACTCCTCCACCTCCGCTCCTTGCATTCTCAGCCCCCCCCCCAGGCACATGTATTCTGTCTTACTCCTGCTGAATTTCATCCCTCTTCTCTCTAATGCATGCCTCCACTTCTCCAGGCTCTCCTCCACCTGCTCCCTACTCTCGCTACAGATGACAATGTCAACCGCGAACATTGTAGTCCACGGAGACTCCTGCCTGATCTCACCTGTTAACCTGTCCATCACCACTGCAAACAAGAAAGGGCTCAGAGTTGATCCTTGATGTATCCCACCTCCACTTTGAATGCCTTCCTCACGCCTACTGCACACCTTACTACTGTCTGACTGTCCTCATACATGCCCTGTACCACTCTTACGTACTTCTCTGCCACCCCCGACTTCCTCATGCAATACCACACTTCCTCTCTCGGCACTTCCTCTCTCCTATCATACGCTTTCTCTAAATCCACAAAGACGCAGTGCAACTCCCTCTGGCCTTCCCTGTACTTTTCTATCAGCATTCTTAAAGCAAACATTGCATCCGTCGTACTCTTTCTTGGCATGAAACCATACTGCTGCTCGCTGATCCCCACCTCTCCTCTTAACCTAGCCTCCACTACCCTTTCCCATAGCTTCATGCTGTGGGAAAGGATAGTGAAAGGGGGGGGGGGGGTTAAGGCTACATTACATTAAAGAAAGGCAGTTGTCTGAGCTAATCAACACCCCTATGTGCTTGGTCATAATGTCCACATTACTGATTATCCACAGTATCATCAAATGATCAATATCAAGGTATTCGATTTGGTGAACATGGCCCATCCTACTGCGAACCGTTCACCACTGTTCTTCCTTCAGTTTATATACATTATTTAGTGACATTTTAATGAATGTGTTTTAATTTCCTCCCCAGGAAGGACGTTCTGTGTTTGTTGCTCTGTGGGTGCTACTCTTCCTGGCAGGGAACATCGTGTATCTGTACTATACCTTCAGCCAAGAGGAGCTTTACAACAGGTTAGAAAGTTGTTATTTTTGTATGTATAGTATTTTTGTGCTGTGCATTAATTTCATTTTTCACAGTCATTCTCTTTGTGTTGAATGTGGAATTTCATTTTACTTTTCCGTTCCAATTCTTCATGTAGGGATCGTTCCTGTTCTTGTCTTTTTTCATGTTCTGTGAGTATTTTTTTGTTGATGTCACATTCATTTCCATGTAGTTTGTTATTAAGTTGTTATTAATTCATGTGTTCATATGCTACCACTATTTTCCCCTTTTATTCTATCTGGTGACACTAAGTGATTATATAACCCTATCTCCTCCAGCCTCATGTTTGCGAAGCCCAACATCAGCAGCTTTGACTTCTTCGACCTGATCTGGGCTGTGGGCATCACTGACTTTGTGCTCAAGTTCTTCACAATCAGCGTGAAATGCTCCGTCCTCTTCCTCCCCAAGATCCTCCTGGCCTTCAAGTCCAGGGTAGGATCAACAACTAACTCTGATCATGGGCAGTTGTGAAGGGTGGCTTTTCATCTTCAATAATTGTTAGTTGGGCATTAGATTCCATTTTCAGTGTTCATGTAGAACTATTTGCCTCTTTCCAGCACTGAGGGGTCCTCCTGCAACCCAGCGGTTAATCATCCTTAAATTTTAGTCGGAAGGAGGGACAAAACAGTCAGTATGATATTTCTATGATGCAAGTAATACTCAACAAAATGGACATTTAAAAAAATATATATTACAAAGTTTGAGATGGCCTTTTAAAATACTGTGACGATTCTCTAACAGCTCGGCAGGCTGTCTGGAGGTAGTGAACATGTGATACACTCACTGTCTCTTTTTCCGTTCGTCATTGTTCTTTGGATATAGAGTACGTTTGGGGAACTCTCCTGTCAGCACGATGGTCCCTTTAAACAAAATGAAAACACTAAATGGTGTCAGCGGCAGCAAGTAAAGGAAGTGCCAGCGGGTCACTGTGTGACACCATTTGGTATTCATGATGTTTTAAACGATTATTCTGGAGAGAGGTTGTGACCGGGTGTCAGTGCTGGTGGTACGACCCAAGGCAGCAGTGCACGCACGCACGCACGCACTCACGCACAGGCTAAAGGTTCCATACAGGTGCTGCTAAATACTTGTTGGACGGGGTTGGATTCGATTTTTCCACTGAGCTACCTAGCAGAGCCAACACAGCCTGATGCTGAGCTCATTCCTCCTCCAGGGGTATGCAGGGGTGAGGTCATCCCCTCGGCAGGTGGATTATTACCAGAGTGCTCTGCTCTCATACACACACACACACACACACACACACACACACACACACACACACACACACACACACACACACACACACACACACACACACACACACACTGGAAGTCCCCTGGGGCTTGTACAGCCTCGGGGAGTCCCAACTTTTGTCATCGCTGCCTCTTTACCTCCGGCTCTGTGAAGTCACAGCATCAGCCGTTCCACCTTGTTAGGACTTCTCGTTAGGACTCGATAATGATCGTGCACAAGCAGCGCACGCAGTCGGACTCTGCACAGGCCGTAGTACGCACTTGTGAAGATGGGATCACTCTGTTGTGCAACAGGGTCGACCCTGTCATTCACGATTATCACTTATCGTTTTGTCAGTGGTGTGATATCATAATGAAATGAAGACATCCTCATACGTGATGCGCAGATTTTGGGTCTAGATTAATTTTCAGTTTGAGATATTACCTAATATTTATCATGATATGAAGGAGGGGAAGGAGGTCTGATCATTTTGGTCTGACATCCTTCTTTACATTGTACTTTGTAAGCACATGTCTGGCTGTGTATAAAACTCCCTATTGTCATGACAATACTCTGCACCAGGGGTTCTCAACCTTTAACCCCAAATTCTTGTGACAACAGCATTAAGTAGCATGTAAAAGTATTTAGGCCAATTAGCAACAGATCAAGAATCTTTCCGAACTTTTAAAACTGACATTACTGGTAAACGGGCAGATATTCTCCACCAAGCCAGCCAGCACCAAGGGGATGGTGGCTCAGGCGGTAGAGCTGGTGGTCTAGTGATCTAAAGGTCGCTGGTTCGATCCCAGGCTCCTCCTGCTAGCATGCTGTAGTGTCCTTGAGCAAGACAATTAACCCCTCATTGCTCCTGATGGCTGCGTCCGTCGGTGTTTGAACAATTGTAAGTCGCTTTGGATAAAAGCGTCTGCTAAATGACTAAATGTAAATGTAAATGATATTCCACCTTGCATATTAGGAAACTGTTTCATGTGAATTGCATTGACTACTTTTATTAGATCATGAAGCATAGGAGCTACAAATTGATTATATATAATATATTATTTTTAATTTGAAACTAAATAACAAAATCTTTTATTTAAATATATATGAATCAACTATCTATATATCAATGGAAATATCCTGTGAACCCATTTCATCTCACCCCAAGGATGACACTGAGACTTAAAACCACATTGCCTCTGCATTTTGGCCATTGTTATTACTCAGGAGCATTTTTCTGTTTCATTTTAATAGTTTGGTCTTATTTTTGCACCATCATCTGTCAGTTCACTTTTGACTTCGCTCCAGGGAAACTAAATTATTCGCGACCTCTTAAGCGAGTTGTAATGAAAAGCAATTTCTGCACCCGAGGGACGTTGCACAACAGGCCCAACAGTCGCACGCAGGTTGTGCAGGAGTGCCGGGTGTGTGTGTGTTTATCTGCGGTGAAGAGGAAGGTTGAGAGATCGGACAAAGTAACGGAACCAAAAAATGCAGACCCTGCTGCTGTGTTGCTTGCCCAAGCTGCTTGGCTCAGGTCCAAGCAGTAGATTTGACAAGGGGGGCGGGTGGGGGGGGGGGGGTTGTCCGCTGCGTGGGCGAGATGGGCACGGTGGGATACGAGGCTGAGGGACAATAACTGAGATGAAGGTCTGCCTTCCCTCACAGCAACCTGTCTGCTCGGGGCTGTTTACCCACAGTCATTAGTCTTTGTCAGCTCACATCCAGGAAGTCATTATGCACGCCGAGAGCCAAGGCGGCCGCCCGGGAATCAAGTTGGGTGTTTTATTCCTGCATCTCTGTTTTTTTTCTTTTTTTCTTTTTAAACACTTCCCCCATCCTCCTGGAGTACTGGAGTTCTTTACGGTGTCGGGGACATATTCAGAGGTTCGTTTGGACTCTTTTTGGTGAAGCGAGAGGAGGGGTGTTCTTGTGAGCCCCTGCAGGGCGAGGCTTAAAGTGGGTTCTGGGTAGCAGGTGGAAGGGGCGGCTGCCAGTTTCCCTCGCAGTGCGCTCAAATTGCCTCTTCTGTGAAGCTGCGCAGCGCTGGACGGCAGCCATGTTTGGGCTGGAGGCTTCATCACCGCTCCGCTCCTGACTAGATTGAGGAGAGCCTGGAAGCTCTTTCTGCTTCCTGGACAGTCAGTGAACAGATAAATAAACTGAATTTACGGGATATACCTTCACTTAAGAAGGTCTATACTTTTCTTTTCTGTCTTCATACACCCACCTACTCAACAGGTTAAACCCTGGCCAATGGTAGGCCACACATCAGTGCTAATTGGTTCTTTTGAATAAATTTGAAGCTTAGCGATGACCTGGAAAAAAAAAAAAAATAGACCACATAAATTGGACCATTGGTTAAAAACGAAATGCCACTCCTAATGTCCTCGGGTAAAATTTGGTTCATATTTCCCTGATGTCCCGCCACGTTGTGTTCTCAGACACATTGTGCTAGTTGTGCACGTTCTGCCAAAGTGCTGTAAATTTTAAACTAGTCAAGCATATACACATCTGTTGTTTTGCCAGTGAACACACAAGCAGTTGGGTAAAAGCATATTGAAAAAACGTGAAGGTCCCTCTCCCGAGCCAGTGTTTTCAGGGTTTGTCCGTTCTGGGCTTTTGTAGAAGAAACATGGGTCAGTGCAACTTGGCATCCTACGTGAAGCGTACCTATGTAGATAAAAAGGCTCATTCTAAGGTAACAAAAAAAAAATCTTATTTTCATTACACAAATTAAAATATAATTATGAATATAATATTCAAAGTCTGTTCCGTGAATTCTGCAAACTGCCCCTTTAAATTCCAGCTTTACCTCTTTTCTCCAACTTCTTGTCACAGATAGACATACTATTTTGTTCAGAATTCGAAGATAAGTCTACTGGTGTCTTTTTTGTGTTCTTTGTGTTTTGTCAGAGCTGCATATCAAACTGTGCCCGTCATGCAATTTTGTGGAATTAAGCGAATCCCAGAATGCATTTGTCTGAGATATTGTTGTGAGAACAGCCAGTTCCAATCGACATTTGCTTCAATGTGTGTGATACGAGGCCTTTTAACAGGTTGCATCGAGCATCTAATCTCTTTCTGTGTGTGTGTGTGTGTGTGTGTGTGTGTGTGTGTGTGTGTGTGTGTGTGTGTGTGTGTGTGTGTGTGTGTGTGTGTGTGTGTGTGTGTGTGTGTGTGTGTGTGTGTGTGTGTGTGTGTGTGTGTGTGCGTGTGCAGGGGAAGTTCTACCTTATGATTGAGGAGCTGAGCCAGTTGTTTCGGGCCCTGGTGCCGATCCAGCTGTGGTACAAGTACATCATGGGAGAAGACCCTTCCTCCAGCTACTTCCTGGGAGCCATGCTCATCATCATCTACAGTCTATGCAAGGTGACACTGTAGTTTGTTTTTGATGTGTTTAGATATTGGGATGCCACTTTAAAAGTATAATAATGGAATAACTTTTTAAAGGGTCAGGGGGAAGATCCCACCCTCATCACTCCCAGGGCTGTCGTGGTTACAGAAATGTTGCACTACCACGGTATTGTGAAACCAACCATGGGGCCCTGCAGGCAACCGCCTCAACCGCGACCACTAACTTTTCTAAGTTTTATGGGGCTTTTCCCATTTAATTGTAGCCTGTGTGTATTTAATGTTACTAAATTCATAATAATAATGAAAATACGGTGACTAGTGGTGCTGCAGATATTGCAGAGCTCCGCAGCTCATATCAGAGCGCTCTCTTCTCCAAACAAATCCCCACCCGCCTTCTCACAGCCCAGTGACAAGCCCAGTGGCATAGAGAAATAGCTAAAATATACAAAATTTCTACATGGGACAGCCTTATCACTCCTGCTGTGGAATGATAAGATAAGACAAGTTTGACTCGAGATGACCAGTCCAAAAATGCCTCTCAGCGTCAGGCATATTTGGAAGCTATAGCAACAGGTTATTTCCAATGGTCAACACGGGGGCTATTTGAGTTCATATTGCCGATTATTTACCAACACAAAAATGATCCTAAAAAAAGATTTTGTCAAGGGCCCAAACTTAGAGAACTGAACAGGAAGTTGATTCAGGCCATGTGTGACTCAAGTGTAACAGCCCAGTGAAGCACTTTCTGAACATATTTCTGTTAAAGTGGAAATCCGTAACATTGTCTGTGTTGGGCGGGATTACATGACAAGTCCCAGATTTTCCTTGGAGACCACAACTTTCCCAATGGAAACAGTTACTTTCTCTGGTGGCGCATGGTGGCAGACCCTGCCACCATTGACACAAATAGCATATAGAGGAGCACATACACAATGCAAACACATTGAATGGCTGTTTTTTTAAATTGCCAGCTCAAAAACAGTTTCAAATATATTCATATTCATATTTCAAATAGGGGTCTTTTAACAAAATAATCTTTAGGATTACCAGTTTAAAATTACCAAACAAAAGGGAAAAGAATATAATCAACGCAGCGAATGGACAAATTATAGCCTTGCAAGCTGCTTCGTGGACCAAAGCAGCTAATTAATTCCTGTTGTGTGTAGTTTAACTTTTGTGTTTGTGGTTTCACTAATGTGTATGTGGTTTCACTAATGTGTATGTGGTTTAACTGATGTGTATGTGGTTTAACTGATGTGTATGTAGGTTAACTGATGTGTATGTAGGTTAACTGATGTGTATGTGGTTTAACTGATGTGTATGTGGGTTAACTGACGTGTTTGTGGTTTAACTGACGTGTTTGTGGTTTACCTGACATGTATGTGGTTTAACGGATGTGTACGTGGTTTCACTAATGTGTATTCATGTTCATGCAATGGAACTGCATTTCTTCTTCTTTTCAGTCCTTTGACATCTGCGGTCGTCTGTCCGCCATTCGCAAAGCCCTGGGCATCCTCTGCAGCGCTCAGGTCAGACGGGTGTGTTGCAGTCGCACCATTATCAATATCAGTGAATCAGGATTCCTGTTCATACACATATACATCAATACATTAAAAAAGGAACTATGCATTTAAAAGTAGTTCACACGACTTTATATTTGACTGGGTCTGGTTAGGTCCTGTGTAACACCACATACAACAAATCTTTATAAAATACAGAAAGATTTATCGTAAATAAATGGAAGTTTCTTGATTAAATTCTGCTCTTTGCAGGCCGGGTTTTGTTGGCTCGTTTTTAAAAGGTGGGAATATCAGAGTGTGAGACAGTATCTGATGTCAGCAGCATGGTCTGTTTGAACGCTGCTTCACGTCCCCAAAACCTCCCATAAAGGCAGTTAAACAAGGTAACTTTAGTTTCTATTGTCCTTCTCCAGAGTTTCGGCGTGAGGGCCAGCAGCCAGCAGTGCAGCGAGGCCGGCGACGTCTGTGCCATTTGTCAGGCAGATTTCAGGGACCCCGTCGTGCTTCTGTGTCAGGTGGGTACGGATCAATTAAACTGATACAACTGTTGATGATTTCAAACAAAACATTAAAATACATGAAGGGAGAAGACATCAACTACTGATGCAATTCACCAGAAAATGATCAAATACAATAGAAATTAAAGCTGCGAGCAGCTCGGAGTGCAAGTGTCGGTGGGACCCGATTAAGCGGCGAGGAGGAGTTTGCTAAAGTACAGAGCGTGAAAATGACCAAAAAAAGTCACGTAAACAGTGTATTTTTTTCGAACATGATCACGAAAACTCAATCGTTTAACATTTTTTTAATCGTGAAGGCCTCCTGTAGACACTCGCCAAGTTTGAAGTCGATCCGATAAATCGCCTAGGAGCAGTTTGCGAAAGTACAGAGCATGAAAATGACCCAAAAGTGACTCAAATTGCGCCTTGAATCCAATATGGCAGACTTCCCGTAAGGTTTCGGAAATGGCGGCAATTTTTTTTAAGTCTAGTGATATTACATATGTGTACCGAATTTCGCAGGTTTTCGTAGGAAAAAAAAAAGTGAATGGGTGCATTCTGTGGGCTATAAAGAAATTAATAATAAAACCATTAAATGGTTAATGATAAAATCAAGTCACAGCGATAATCAATAAAAAGGGCAGTAACTTCTGCCAAGAGTATCCTGTGTACTGTGTACGGTAGGGTTAGAATTGGACTTCCCATCGCTGCTCACTGACTTTGTCTATAATGAGGAGTTGTCAAATGAGACGGCGATATTCATGTTCATCGTGTGGTTCTTTGACTTAAAAAAAACAAAAAAACCCTGCTAATATGAAAGAGTCCGTGGTCGCTCTGTGGTGACATTCAGAGCGTCACAGGAAGGGGAAAATGTTCTGTGTCGATGTGATGATAAGGTGCGGGCAGTGACACATCATCGCAGAGTGCTGCACCCAGAGATTTGGCTTTGATAACGCTCTGAGGTGGCATCCTGGCCTCCCCGTAGTCATTTCCTTCTCAAACCTTTTCTCTACTCGCGACCCACATGGAATTCTCTTTCCCCCTGTTTTGTTGCCAAGGCAACACATATTTCGGGGGGGCCCCCCCGTGCAGACTTTTACTCCCCCCCGTCTTTAATCTACAACGATAACGCAGGTGTTTGCGTTCAAAATAGCGTCTATTGAAGTTACCGTTTCTGCAAAAATACGAAATCAATCCCAATTCCGAAAACAGAAATGTCATAAAATAAATACAGAAAAATAAGCACTATTGTAAAAAATACATTTTGATAATACGGCTTTTTGTACTTTACTCGCACATGTTCTCACTGTCCGGGTCAGAGACTGGGGTGTTCTCCGTGGTGTTTTTTTTGACAGGGCGGTTATTGATCGACTGTAACTTGTGATGGGGGAGTTAGGAAGCCGTCAATTTTGTGTGTACAAATAGAATTTCTTGAGTTCATTAGTTGTTTTTGTCATTTTCTATGTCTTTCAGTGTTTTGCTGTGTTTTTAAAGTAAATATTCCCTGCCATCTCAAGGCAACCCTCTGGGGCCCTCTAGTGGGTCGGGACCTCCCGGTTGAAAAATGGCTGCTCTACAGGGCGTGTTTCGTGCCGTTCACTCAGGACCATCATGTTCACTGTGTCCCAGTGGCGGTCTCACCGGGATCCACATACCCCACATACCCCACATGCTTCTGACCCCCGGGCTTCCTCCTCCCCCCTCCAGCACGTGTTCTGCGAGGACTGCCTGTGCATGTGGTTCGACCGGGAGCGCTCGTGCCCGCTCTGCCGCTCCTCCGTCATCGAGAGCCTGCACTGCTGGAAGGACGGCACCACCTCGGCCCACTTCCAGATCTACTAGAACTCGCCAAGTCTCCGCTGGGGATGCGCGTCGTCCCGCGTCCCACAAAGGCTCCGCCACGCCAATGACGCCAGACGTTCCTGACTAAAGAGTTGTGTAAATAGACTGATTGTATGCGTGCTTCAGCTAAAGGTTGGGTTTCGGTTTGTTGTGGCCAAAGTTTTGAAGTTTATTTATATATATATTTTTTTTCATCATGGGGCTATGAGTGGTTGGTTGGTGGTTTCAAAAATTGCATTTAGATATTGTTATAATTTAATAACTGATAATATCTAGTTGATGGCACTTTTTGGTGACGCACTGTTGCAGCCGATGCCCTAAGTTGCTTAAAAAAAAAAAAATGCTTTTGCAATGTTAATAGACTATTAATAAATGTTGATAATGGGGGTTTTGTTCTGATAATGTTTTATGAAAACATTCAAGGTTTTGAGTGAGTTATTGCGTCGCCCCAACATCGACATCCTGTGGACTGTTTAAAGCACGACAGATCTTCATCAGGACTCTTGTAAATGAGACCTTCCTAACTTAATAAAGGTTGAATAAAATAAGTATTATGAAGCGACCTGACATTTGGTGGGTACCCATCTTTTTTTTCTTTTACTTTTCTGTCATTTTATATTGCAGCTCGTGTTCAATTTATGTCTTTGTTTCATTCCATTAAGTTCCTTGGGGGGGGGGAATGAGACGCTGGCTGTTTATGTGACGTGTGCGCTGCGCCCTGTGGAGGCTGCCAATTAAATTAGGGAGAAATGAAATGACAATTGAAGACGTTTGTCTCAGAAAAGCTTTTATTGTCTGG
>NC_137203.1:4862881-4975381 GCF_960531495.2 Zeus faber
CACTCTTGCAGGCCAGCTTCAAGGTCAGGAAGTTACGACGGAGCTCTGGAGGTGGAATGCCAGACAGTATGGGGAGAAACTCGACAGGGGTTGATGGCAGGGCACCACTAATTAGCCTCATGGCGGTGTTAAGCACAGCATCAACACAGGCTGTATGGCGGCTGTGACTCCATGCAGGGGCGGCATACTCAGCCGTGGAGTATGCAAGGGCAAGGGTAGAGGTGCGCAGGGTGGTGAAGTTTGCACCCCATCCAGTGCCAGCCAGTCTCTTCAGGAGGTTTACACGGGCAGCGGTCTTGGCAGCAACTTGTTGGATGTGTGGCTTGAAGGTGAGGCTACGGTCAAGTGTGACACCGAGATATTTAGGGTTGGGGTCATGCCTGACGATGGTGCCGTACTAGTACTACACATACATATATAAATACTGTACATACAGTGCTGCTTGAAAGTTTGTGAACCGCCCCCAGACATGGTCACTGTTTTTGTGAAAAAACATTAAAATAACCTTATTAAACATACATCCAAATCCCAATTTGTAAAGCACACCTTCCAAACAATGGACACACACACAAAAATAGATATATTTTCATTATTTCAACAAAGGTGGTTTATTTCACAAAAACTTAAAATTGAACATGTGCAAAAGTATGTGAACCCTTTTATTAGTAGCTTGTGGCTCCTCCTTTCGCAGCCATTACTTCAACCAAACGTCTTCTGTAACCACTAACCAGTCTCTCGCATCTGCTTATGGGGATTTTTGCCCACTCCTCCTTGCAGAGCCCAGCCAGTTGAGAGGTTGGAGGGACATCTGGTATGTATCAACTTCTTCAGGTCTCGCCACAACATTTCAGTTGGATTAAGGTCCGGACTTTGACTGGGCCAATCCAGAGTACGAATCCTCTTTCTCTGAAGCCGTTCCTTTGTAGTTTTGCTGTAATGCTTTGGGTCATTGTCTTGTTGCATAATCCATTTTCGTCCCAGCTTCAACTCCCTGACTGATGGCAGGAGATTCTGGTCAAGAATTTTGTTGATACGCCTGAGAATACATGGTTCCTTGGATAATATGGAGTCGCCCAGGTCCAGAAGCAGAAAAGCAGCCCCAGACCTTCACATTTCCACCACCATGCTTCACTGTTGGGGGGAGGTTCTTTTCTTCATATGCCGTGTTGGCTTTTCTCCAAACACGGTGGTTTTGATTGTGACCAAATAATTCAGTTTTGGACTCGTCTGTCCAAAGAATGGACTTCCAGAAGGCCTCTGGTTTGTCCAAGTGCTCTCTGGCAACGTTGAAACGGGCAGCTTTGTTATTTTTTGAGAGCAGAGGCTTCCTTCTAGCAACCCTCCCGTTAATGTCATGGCCATTCAATTTTCGTATGATTGTAGACGCATGCAAATTTGTCCTAGATAAACCAGAGAGGTCTGAAACTTTCTAGAGGTGATGTGTGGGTTGGCCTTTACCTGATTTATCATTCTTCTGGTGATTCTGGGTGATAGTTTTGATGGGCGTCCACTTTTAGGCGGCGTTGCTGTCATGTTGAAGGCTCCATTTGTAAATTATTTGTCTTAGAGTAGACGGATGGAGCTGGAATCTTTTGGAGATGGTCTTATGGCCCTCCCCAGACTGATGGGCTGTCACTACCCTCTTCTTTATGTCCTCAGATTTCTCCTTTCCTCTCGGCATTGTTGATTTGTATGGGACCACAGTGGTTTGGTTGGTTTCCTCTCTCTTTTAACTAGTGCAGGCCAAATCCTTTCCCAAGGATGTCTCATTTCATTTGTCTGCTTAAATGATTCATGTAGCACCCAATTGTGTTTGACCTGAGTCTGTTACCTGCTTGACTTAACCAATGCAGCTGGGGGTTCACTTACTTTTGCACATACACTAATTCCATGTTTCATGTGTTTTTTGGGCTACTTAAACAAGTCCCACTGAACAAGTACATGCAATTGATAAACATATATCTGACATTTCATACATAAAAACTGGTGATGATAAAATAAGGAAATCATGGTAAAACAACAGAAACATCTAAACTGCTCAAGGGGTTCACGTACTTTCAAGCAGCACTGTACATAAATACATACACATACATACATTGTGTGTGTGTGTGTGTGTGTGTGTGTGTGTGTGTGTGTGTGTGTGTGTGTGTGTGTGTGTGTGTGTGTGTGTGTGTGTGTGTGTGTGTGTGTGTGTGTTTATGTGTGTATGTATGTATGTATGTATGTGTGTATATATATATATATATATATATGTGTGTGTATATTCACACACACACACACACACATGCATTCATCCATACATACTGTATATACATAGATACGCACATACATACAGGACATACATACTGTATATACATAGTGATACATACATACATACATACATAATACATACATACATGCATTTGTTTTCACTTAATTCCCTTGTTTTTTTTGTATTCTGGCATTACCGCAGCGAAAAATAATGAGGTACAAATTAAAATGAGATAAGAAATGACAAATCTACACAAGTTAACATGAAGTGAGTAACATGTTACAGTTTTGCCGCATTACTAATTAAAGGTGGCGTCCAGTAGTTACAGTAGTGAAAAAGTAATGACATACATACTGTGATACCAGCACTCACACTGGTATCACTCCATGTGTGTGTTTAGACTGACGCTGATGATGGGGACGTCAAGTGTAAGACAACTGACCACAATAAGTGAAAACTGTCATATGTGATGTTTAATTTTCCATTCACAGAACGAAGTCAATGACATTCCCTTCTTTGACATCGAGCTGCCTTACGAGATAGCTTTGAAGATATTCCAGAATCTGGACTGCATTGAGTTGGGACGATGTGCTCAGGTGAGATTTAAGAGAACCTGTAATGCAATGGAGTGATGTGAATAGACATAGAAGTCCCTCTAAACTCACCTTTTCCGTCTCGCTTTCACCTTTTAACCCCAACCCCACCCCACCCTCACTTTAGGGCCTGTCTTTACAATCATGCACATTTTCACTTCTGGTTTTAAATATATAAAATATATTCTTTTGTGTCTTTGGGTACCTAGCAAAACACAATATAAATACTATGTGTTATTACATTGCACAATGCGCATTCCGAGAGTTGTGCTGTGTAGACCGCATAGTGGTTGCTCTGCGAGACAAGCAACCAGGAGACTACAGACCGGAGGAGCCGATACGGCCTTCAGTCTAAACTCCGAAAATTGTAACTCGGGCTGTGTTTCAGAGAACCCGGAAAACTGTAAAACGTACTTAACGCGATTAAACCGGAACCTTTGTGTTGCTGCCTGCAGCTACATTTATTGTTATTGTTGTTATTTTCTATTGTTATCATTATAATCATTGTTATTATTGTTATTATTAGAAATGCCAGAAAGTTTTTATTATTATTGTTTTATACTTTTAAATAAGCTATGCTGTCATCGGACAAATACCATCGGAGGATATTTGTCTGTCTGTGTCCATCGCATGACCTGTGGAATGTCAAGAGACACTTTTTTTAAACACATTTGACACCAACTTCATCCCTCCCTCTTCGTCCTACAATTCACCACATTTTGACTAAACAACTAATCATCACGATTGCTCCTCCGAGAGAAGGATAATCACGCGCAACAAGAGATTGGAAAAAAACACAGTTGAATAAACAAAAATGCGACCTCTTCCTTTAACATCCATAGCAATAAAAGAGAGTGCCACACTCAGGTGGGTGTGCAAGGGAGTGTGTGAGACAGATGCTGTGTGTGATGCGATGCGTCGCGTTTCCCCCCCAGGTCAGCAAGGCGTGGAACGTGCTGGCAGAGGACGGGGTCCTTTGGTACCGAATGTGCCAGAAGGAGGGTTACCACCCGGGGGCCGACGTGTCCCACTCCCCCTGCTGGAAGAGCACGCTGCGAGACTGCAGGAACTCCGACAACACCGTCCGCTCCAACTGGAAGGTGGGGGCATTGGGCCTGGGTTCCTTCGATGCGACGTCCGGTGTTTCTGATCCTCTGCTGGGTGTTCTCATATGTTTTTGTTATGTTTTATTTCTATTAAGAACCGCGTGGGATCCATCAGCCAGCTGCAGTTTGAGCTGGGAAAGGTGCTCTGTGACGTCAGCTCCTGTGACTCCTTCGTCCTGGCGGGGTAAGTCCCCACACCTCACAACCTGCACACAAGTCACACTTTTAGTAGAGGCAGGGGCAAAATTTGAGTGTCATGCAGTGTTTCACCCTCTAGAAATAAACACATTTCAAATAAAAACGAATGGAAGCGAGGCCACATGTTTTTTTTTTGTTTTTTTTTTATGTAAATAAAACCATAAATTTTCATTGAAAGGAGCGTATACTGATGCAAATCAACACATTTCCGGATCACTTGATGTAGCACTGGATATCTCCTCCCCCACCAAAACCAAAATTCTTACATTTGTTTTGTGAAAGCACATTGATGGAGGTTGGCATGCCATCACTCGAAGTTCAAATTTAAACCGAAAATGGAGAAATAAAATGTCTTTTATTAAGGCCGTCTTGCCGCCAAATGTTGCAACGCGTGCTATGAACGGGGTCAGATGTGGCCCCGCTTGGTTCACATGACGTCACCTTGTTAAGAGATGGCGGTGTGATTAGCAGACGACTGAGTCGAGTCTGAAGCATTTGGGAGGGGATGGCTATGAGCGGTGAGGGTCCACAGGGGCCCGACAGACTGAGCAGCGTCTCGGGGGACGCTGCAGTCAGATTCCCCGGGGTCCTGCCGAGTCTCACTGGATCCAGGACACTGTTTGTGTCTGCCGCTGGTTTTAGCTTTGCCATGTGGGAGGGATGATGAATCCCCTTTCAGAGCGTGAGAGCATTTCACTCAAGCCCCTCTCCCGCCCAAATCTCTTTGGGGAAGTTCTGGAGACGGATAGAAAAGCTGGAACCAACACCGATGTGATCTGTGATTCCTAAAGGGAGTTGACACATTGGACTTGACTTTGGGGTTAGAGCAGCACTGTGTAAAGTTCTCTCGTGTTGTGGGGTTAGAGCAGCGCTGTGTAAAGTTCTCTCGTGTTGTGGGGTTAGAGCAGCGCTGTGTAAAGTTCTCTCGTGTTGTGGGGTTAGAGCAGCGCTGTGTAAAGTTCTCTCGTGTTGTGCCTGGAGCTGTTGACACAGTGAGTAAACCACCTTAGATTACAATAAACTTATCAATGCACCCTCCCGCAGACCCTGGAGTTCAATCAGAACATATTTACCATGACAATATTAATTTGAATTATCAACCATTTAGCATTTCAAGGCCAAGTAGAAGCAAAGATAAATCGTATAATAATAATTTTTGGGGCATTCATCTATTGTATTGATTTTGTGGCCCACAAGTGATGGACGTCTGCCTCAACAGTTGTCTCGTCTTAGAAAATCAAATACAACACGATACACAATAGGCGTCTTATGTTTTTGCTTGTTTTGCTTGTGTTCCAGGTACACATCGGGCGATGTGCGACTGTGGGATACGCTCCACTGGGACTCTGCCGCGTCCTTCCTGAAAGCCAACAGCCTGTCGGCGAACACGGAGCCGCGCCCGCCCGTCGGCCACGTGCAGGTCAGCGGCTCGCTGGCAGCGGCCGCTTACGAGGACGGTGAGACTGGGAAGCCGTGGGAGTCAAAGGCTGGGGAGCGACCCGCGCGCAGGGGTTTCGATTGGGTCGCCAAAACAGACGGCAGATTTTCTTCCTTGGTCGGTCAAAATGGACAAATTATCTATAAAATGACATGACATAGTGTATTGGCGAAACTACCAACGTAACGTAGTCGCACCTTTCAACCACACGAGGGCGGTCATGTAGGCGTAGGCGACATGACTACTGTATCTACCAACCAAACACAGCCTACAGTGTAGGCTACGCTCAGTCGCCATGTGTTCTGAAAAGGTAGGCGATGAGATGGTAATATCTCTTTATGCTTTTAAGCTATCAGTGCCGTAAAAATACTGCATTTATTTTATTCTATCTTTACACCCGTAAATTTTTTTTTTATCTTCATAGCATTTTCTAATGCGGTCTTCAGACAGATTCACGTAGTTGGTAATTAAACAAGCAAACAGATGGTTTGGGGGGAAAAAAACAAGCTATGGAATAGTGGGACAACAAAAAAAGGATGTATATATTTTAAAATATATGTATTTTTTAAGATTGTTCTAAAATATTTTACAATCATTTGTCTATTGTAACAACAACAACAATAATAATAATAATAATAATAAATTATTATCTTAATGCATGTGGCTGTAGAATGAGTCTTAAAATGTTAAATTAAATGTCAAATTATCTCCAGAATGTCCCGTATATATGTTTACGTTTTTCCACGAGCGACAATATATACAAGGTAACATCGGGTTGTAATTGAAGTAGTAGAAGTAATTCAGCTTTTTTCTGGATTTGACCGTACTCTTTGCCGCTCTCACCTTTGTGTACTATCCTGCTTTCATCTACTAACATCTTATCCTGTTTATCCGATTTGTCGGAATCCATCTGTGTGCAGCGTTATATGTTAACAACATCATGTCTACAAGCCAGTGTCATTACCAGGAGTCAGAGCCTCACCATCTGCAAAGTCTCCTGGTCTCATATTATTGGATGTTTCATTGGGGCTTGGCAGGGTCAGTAAGAGAATGACTTGTGCGTGCGTGCGCTGTCCTACCTGCAGGCTGTGTGGATCTGTGGAGCACGGAGACGGGAGGGGAGCCCATCCTGCACTACCAGAGCCCCGGGCGGCTCCGCGCCCTCGGCCTGAGCGCCGACAGCCCCGCTCTGGCCTCGGCGTCGGGGCCTGACGTCCGGCTCGACCACGCTGACGACCGCGGCTACTGGAGGACCCTCTGCCACACCCACTTCCCCAAAACGGTCAGTTTACTGTTCAGCTGGGCTCCCCGTCCTTGCTCCTTCCTTCTACCCCTCGGAAGATGCTGGAAGATGGTTGAACTTGTTGAACAAACCCTCCAAGCCCTTATGTAGGCTTAAACTATGTCGTCAATTTCAGAATTAAACAGAATTTTGAGAATTTGACGTGACTTTGATTCCTTGGGGGCCCAGCTTCATGTGGCATCATGGGCGTCTCTGATTTTAGGGAAGGTTTTTTTAATGTTCAGTGAAAGATTGCAACATATATCTATGCTTGGAATTCTGTCTTGGAATAAATAAGGTAAAAGGTTTATCTTTCTATCTGCATACAACATGAAACAGCCTGTTGTAAATAACCCTAATATTTCCATTTTATTCCCGTTGATGTCCACGGAAACTTTCCACCTTTTGAATATTCCCGGAAATGATGTTCGGAAAAGTAAAAGCGTGTTCCCGTGCTGCAGGTGGAGAGCCTGGTGCTGGTGCCGGGTAGGGCCCAGCAGCGCCCCCTGGTGGCGGTGGCCGCCGGGGAGAGCGTGTACCTGCTCGACCCGCGGGACGAGGAGCCGAGGAGCCTGCACTCCGTGTACGGGCAGCCGGTCACCTGCCTGGACGCCGGCTACGCCCACGCCGCGCTGGGCGTGAAGAGCAGCGGCTGGGCCATGCACGACGGAGGAAACAAGGTGGGTTACATTCAAATTGACACCACATTTAAGATAAGATGAAGATAACATTTTATTAATCCCTGGGTTGAAATCCACATCTTCACAATTTGTTCATTTGAAATGAAATCTGTTTAAATTATTAAATTATACAGAATTCAATACAAAAAAAATAAATAAGTTAATTTTAAATTATTAAATTAGACTAAATAGGAAAAAATATATAATACAAGATGTTTTTAAATGCAAATAAAATAAATAAATATAAATAAATAAATATAAATATAAAAATATCTAAGGTACATTTAAACACACTTGTCACAGTGCAACAGTGTGAAATGCACAAATGACCAGACTGTGACCCTCCCAATCCCTGTATGATTACAGTAAACACAGATTCCCTCATTGTGGATTCTATATAACTGTGATTACATTTCATGTTGTCCTGGCTGTCCTTGAGCAAGACACTTAACCCCCTAACTGCTCCCCGGGCACCGCTATATGCAGCCACTGCTCCTAGATACGTCAGTTACTAGGATGGTGAAATGCAGAGAAATGCATTTTGCTGCCTCAGTACTTGTACTGAGGTACTCTGCGCAATGACAATTAGTTAAATCTAATCTAATCTATTATTTTCAAAATGTCACTGCTGCATTTGGAGTATTTGGTGTCATCATTTTAAAATAAACACAGTAGAATTCAACATCGCCGTCCAGATTGTATTTCAAGGTATTTCGCAGCCTTGGCAGGCATTTCTGTCTTTCACTTTTTAAAAGCAAGACCCCGCTATTCCTTTTTTGTTTTTGTGTGTTTTACTGTGGCTGTGAAAAATGGATCTGAAAAACAATGTAGGTTTTGCTTTTCGAGTTGCCTTGTTTCACACAGTTTGTAAGACAATAGAACTCTAAATTTCTCGGAATATGAGGTCTATTATTATTATTGTTGTTATTATTATTATTATCATTATTATTATTGTTATTATTATTATTATTGTTATTGTTATTATTATTATTAATAATATTATTTAGTTTAACATGATGAACCTCTTTTAATATGGAATTTAATATATAAACAGATATTATTTTTCATACAAACCTGGAAAACACAACAACATTATTATTCTACTTTGTGCAACACATTCCATGAATCTCATCTTTGACAACCTCAGAGAAGATGAAGCCTGGATAGCACCTTCAGTAATCACCTGGATTTGGGGAGGAAGGTGTGAGCGTTCCGATCACCTGTCATCACGTCGTCGCTGCGTTCCGCAGGCGGCTCTGTTGTTCTGTTCCAATTAACACCTCAGAACAGTGCCTCTCTGCGATGGAGGGTTCACATACAGACTATGAACAGATGCATTCCTGTCGTGTTAGGAAATGTACCATCAGTCCTACATACAGGGATAAAACTTTGAAATTCATGTGTCTTTAAAAATATGGACAAATTTAGCAGTAGCGAACAAGAGATAAGAGATAACTGAACTACACTATGTCTTCTGTTTATTTTGGATATTGTGCAGTTGAATTGTCCCAATCAGTACGTAATCGTCTAATTGCAATAATATGAGCGCATGGCGATCATTTTTTTAAAGGTGTTAGTTTCCACAATCACAGGTTTCCATCCAAATCGATTTCAAACAAATGTTGGAAATGATGCACTAAATCGAATGTGAATTTGTTGGGTCTCCATCGGTTGGGTCAAAACAAATTCTCTTATCGTTTAATTCTATTATACTATGACAGTGGCGTAAACGACACAGAAAAGACAATTTAAGCTGTTGATCTCAGTTTCTGCTAACGTCAACTCAAATATCACGATCGTGTTATAGTATTTCACAAAAAGCTTTTATCTGGAGCTTATGTATATAAAGCACCACGCCTTCTTTTTGAGAAGGGAGGGTTAACGTTTTAAAGTCGTTTTTCTTCAGGGAAACGATGATTCATTCCGGCGCCTGGGTTTCGACGGCCGCTGTGAATTGGAAGTTGCAGCACGTCCTCCTCCCAAGGCCGCGCGCTTCCGTCTGCAATTATCCCACCATTTCTGAAAAGCAAACTTGCGCGCACTCTGTGGTGAATAGGTAGTTGGTCGTCCTGAGATAATGGAATTGATGGCGTGTTTTCAAGGCCTCCTTTGTTCCCTCTGCACGTTACAAAGCCAGGCTCAGGTGCCGAAGCCAAATTACACCTTTTGGCTGAGATGCGGCCGTTAAAATGATCGGGCGGCGGTTTGCGGCGCTGCACTCCACTTTGAAAGTTGACAAATCAAACATCAGGGGCTTGAAAGTCAACTGGCCTCAAACCGGGGCCGGGGGTTGTCAGGTCGTTTGCTGAAGAGTGATTGATGTAGCGATCCATCCATCTGTGGCCAACCCAGTTCCTCCAACACCGACGGGTTAAAAGGAAGATCCGCTTTTCTAATTCATCGTAGTTGTATTTTACATTGTCATTTAGCCAAAGCGACGGACAACTTATCCAAACACCGATAGAGGCGGCCATGGAAGGCTCATCGGGAGCAGTTACAGGTTCAGTGTCTTGCTCAAGGACGCTTCAGCATGCTACTAGGTGGAGCTCGGTATCGAACCGCCTACCTTTCGATCACTAGACGACCCGTTCTACCTCTTGAGACACTGATGTGTTGCTTAAATAATAGGGATGCAACGATTTATCGGCCGTACATCGGTGTCGGCCGATGTTCACCTTGTTGACCGGCACCGTCCTGTCAGCAGATAAGATGACGTTCATCGACAGCAGCGGCCGATGTTTATCCGCCGTTTCCCACACAAAGACTTAACTTGGGCGTGACGCCCATTTTAGCATTTTTATTTTTTCATGTTTTTTATCCGCCCGAGAGAATGACGCCACGATTTTAGAAGACACGTCTCTCTGGAGCGCTCCAAACAAGAAGCGGTGCTGCGTTCAGGGGAACTCGGGAAAACTGTGAGTGATGATGCATTCACTGGAACTCGGAAAATGTCGCTATCGGCCGAATTGTTATTTTAATCATCGCTGTCGTCGTTGGCCCAGAATCTCACAATCGGTGCATCCCTATGAAATAACTCTGCTGTTGAGATGCCTGGAGATGTGTTTCCCTCCTTTCCCAGGAGCTAGGCTAGTCGATCCCCTCTGCAGCCATGCATTGAGCTAACACAGTTGGCATGCAGAACTATGTGTTGAAAGATTATCAACTCTGAGTTACCGTCAAAGATTTTATTAAATTTTTTTTTTTTGCCAGTCTTGACTATTGGGACCAGTGAGCGTCTGTAGAGCGCCCGGTGAACCGTTCTAAGGCCGGCGCCTCGTCAATTTTTAACCATCTTCTTCCTCATGTGGACATGATGCAATTCAAACTGCAGCCGAAATTACAAATGAAAACAGCTCCAAGCAGCGTGAGGGATTTCATTTGTTCACAATTGGGGATGAATTGATACCAATACTGGTATTTGGTCAGGCTGGTACCAGGATGAAGTAGGTTTGATACTGAGGAATATCCATAGAACAGGAGATGTCTTTGGTGCAGAAAATGCACATTGACATATCGTATGTTTAACATTGTATTGGAACGACCCCGAAATCACCGCCCAACTCGATGTTGCTCAGCAGAAGGACTTTGCAAAGTGTTTCATCCTTGAACGAGGGACCCATGATTAATGTCTTCCTTATTTGTATGGTTCTGTTTTTAAGAGTTTTAATTAGTTTGGCTCTGGGCCACCGTCACCGTCACCGCTGGCGTGGTTCCCAAAACCCCCCCAGTAAAGGAAGCGGGGTCGATAAAAGCAAAACGAAACAGGAGCTTCTGGCTCGTGACCACGACCAATCTCCCGATGTGTCTGGAGGCGGAAGGTAATACCTTTTGAAAAGGCTTTCAGCGGGGTCAGCGTTTTGAGCGGGACGCCGTGGCCGGAGGGGGAGACTGAAAACGTTCTGTCGCTTTGCGGTGGAACATTGCGCGGACGGTTGTTGAGGGCGGGCGTCGGATTGAGCCGGATTGCGGTGGATTGCCCGGCGGTGACTTGATAAGGGTCGGGGGTGATGTTCTCCCGTGTGCGGTCCCATCAGAAATGAATTTCACTCTCACCTCCGGGGGGTTGGTGTGTAGGTCCTCCCTTTATCCCTCTGGGTTCTGGCCCCGATCACCAGAGCCCTTCTCCAGACGGCGCTCCGTTGGAGCCCCGCTCCCCCCGCGCCGCTCCCCCCGCGCCGCTCCTGTTTGCTTCCAATCTTGTCGTGTTACTAAGGGCCCCGTGGTGCCTAATTGCAGCTTCTGCCTTTACTTAGAAAGTGTGAAGACGCCCGGGAGCCCGGGAGACGGGCGGTTCAGCCGGGAGAGGCCGAACGGGGCTCTGGGGCCTCTGGGGCCTCTGGGGCCTCTGGGGGTTGGAGGCTGTTCTTTATCAGCAGAGAGCGGCTGCGCTCGCCCAGTGTGGGAGGGAGGAGACGGGCGCTCAGTCAGCGCAGCGTCCTCCAAGCGGAGGAGGCGCCAAACATCCTGGTTTTTAACCCTCGTACCATTCAATTTGGCAGCAGATGTGGGCTGCCGGAGCGGAACCAAAGGCACTCAGGGTTTCGCTCTTTGTCTGAGTTTCTGTCTCTCTCTCTCTCTCTGTCTCTCCCTCTGTCTGTCTCTCTTTCCTCTCTGTATCTTTCTCTCTCTCTCTCTCTCTCTCTCTCTGTCTTTCTGTCTCTCTCTATCTCCCTGTCTCCCTCTTTCCTCTCCGTATCTTTCTCTCTCTCCATTTCAAAGGGATTTAAGTGACATGGGAAACCTGCGTCTACGTTGCAAACGGAAACAAAAAGTGGGAAAATGAAACGTGACGTTGAAAACAGTCGTGTCGTGTGTCGGAGCGAAGACGACCTCAACCCACGACTGAGCATTTTAAGCGTCGCTGTTTGGATCTAGAGATGAGGCGACAAACCTCTCTCCGTCTTCTACTCTTCTGTCGCTCTATTGTCTTTATTTCTGTCTTTCTCTACATCTTCATCTTTCCCTCTTTCCCGCTGTCTGTCTGTCTGTCTGTCTGTCTGTCTGTCTGTCTGTCTGTCTGTCTGTCTGTCTGTCTGTCTGTCTGTCTGTCTGTCTGTCTCTACTCCTCCATCTTTCACTTTCCCCTCTCTCTCTTTTCCACTGGATGTCGTCGGTGAAGGTGTAGTTGTGAGGTGTAAGTGTGGCACCACAGCACCACCCAGTGGACAGAGGTGGGAGCAGCAATGATGAGGGTAAATATTATTATTTACTGCGTGTGTGTTTGAAAATGAGTGGAAATGCATTGTAGTATCTGAGATGATTCCCTGAGGAAGAATTATCCCTGCTGCTCAAAACTACAAACATAGAAATTGTGTGGGGGGAAAAAAAAATCGTTCTTTTTTTTAATGAAAATACGACTCCTCTTCAATAAACACTTGAACGTATATCGAGTGAAATAGTTTTGACCTTTTAAGTGTTAAAAGGTTTAAAAAAAACGCCGCTGTCGGGCTCATCACCTCCCATCGCGAACTCTCGTATCTACATTTTAAACTTTATTCCAAATTCACGACGGCTAACTCAGCGACTTTCCATACACAGTCACCTGAGCGGTTCTGCCCCGTCGGCGCTGCCCCAGAAGCTCCGGCGAGGCCAAACGTGTTCCGTGCTTTTTCAAATCTCTTCATCTTTTAAATCAAGGCGGCGTTTGGTGTGTGATGATAATATACTTGTCGTGATATGAGGCTAGATAACGTCTTGGAATTGGGTTATCGCTACAGATATCGTGACAAGGTTCCATGCCGTTAAGGCCGAGTTACACTTAAGTGCTGGCGGAGGGTAATAAAGTACAAGAACTTATTTACTGTATTGAGTACATCTTCAAGCATCTGTACTTGAGTATATTGAGTTTCAGAGGTTTTGACTTTCACTCCTCTACATTTCAAATATCTGTATTTCTTACATTTCTAAAACAGTTGCACTACTTTAATTGAACAAACGTGCGTGCGTGCGTAGATGGAAAATCTAAAATTAAAGTTTGGGCATTTTTTGTCTTCAGAGACAGAGAGACGGCCTCAGAGATGTAATGTGTTGGTCCCGAGGGAACCGAGCAGTACACACATAAAGTATCACGGACTGTGGATTTCATTATCAGCGGCAGGTTTGTGCTACATAGTCTTTTGAGGGGAAGGGTGAGCTCAACGTGACCGACTTCTTCGAGTTAAAGTGGTAATCCGTCGTCGGGGGGGGGGGGGATTACATCTCACGTCCCGCTGATGCCGCTGGATGTTGTGACCCGGAACGTGCCGGTCCCCGCTGAAGCCGGTGTGTTTGTTCAGAGCCGGGATCCAGATGCTCATTACCGACGCTCCGCACACGTTGGCATTTCCTCACGCGGAGCTCGAACACGGAGCTCGGCCAGAGCTGCTCCCACAAACATGGCGTCCGTCGCCGCCTTTGTTTCGACAAACAGGTATCGTTTCTACGCAGATAGTTATTTAGGTGTATATTGTGTGTGTAATTATGTGGTGTGTGGTTATGGGCGGTGGGACGTTGTGTGTTTTTTTTTTTTTTTTTTTTTTCGACCGGATCGCTTCTCTTAATTAAGAAAACCAATTTGAGGTCTCCTTCCAACGGGGGCTTGAGTGGCTGCCAACACAATAGCGACTCACTCTGTGTAATCAGATGAGCTGGGAGCAGCTCCGGCCAGTGCCCATCCAAGAGGCACAAATCATCCTTCTAATGGGTGTCGTGGTTGTGATTTTGCAAATTACTGTTCCATGAAGAAGATTAAGCCTTCAAAAGGGGGTCGACTTGGGGGCGGGGTGGACCTGCTTGACGGGTCTCTCATTGGCCTTCGAGCGCCGCGGCCTCGTGTTCACCTTTCCCTCCGACTGTTTGCTCCGTGGAGCCGACATGAATCAGTCCCTGATATTACCCTGGAAGCATTGTGGCGAAGTGTGAACCCAAACTCGAGGCTTCAGATTGTGTCCGGAGACCGGACTTGGGAAGCCACGGCCATCTCCCCCCCCCCTTGTCTCCGGCCTGGCGTGTGTCATCATATACAGGCACCGTTCACCATTCAAGCATGGCGTTCATCGGTGCCGGACTGACGAGCGCCCCCGACAGGAAGCCCCGGAAGCGACCACCGGCGCCGCCAACGCTCGTCCTCCTTCTCAGCCTCCGTAGCAGAACGCCGCTCGCCTGGTCGCTGGACGTCTGTCCGTGCTCGTGCCGACGAGAAGGAGTTGAGGGGTATGAGCGGGGTCGTTTCGGGGGGCGGAGCTTGGTCGGAGATTGACAGGTCTGGGGGCGGTTGGAGGGGTTTTACCTGTTGCTCGGTGATCACTCTAATGAGCAACAGGCATACAGCCACCCTGCTCGCCGGGCCCAATTTCCTCCAAAACAAAGTGTCTGCACCGGTCTGTCTGTTTGGAGAGCTTGAAATCTCAGCAGCCATCGAGGAGACCTTCCACGCGAGGAGTGAATCACTCGCTGCGCTCACATGCGCTCAGCGCCTCAGTGTTGGGGTTGAGGGAATGATGTGCTGAGGTGTTTGGAATAATGCCATTACCGAAAAACCTGAGTTTACATGGCGAGTGGCATAGTGGCATACACCCAACAAATATAAATCTGGTAAACTTGATCATAATGTAATGATAATACTCCTACTATAATAATATACTATACTGTATATGTGATAATACTGTACTGTGCTGTATATCTCCATACTCACTTTATTCACATGCACATTACTGTACATATCTGTATATACAAATAGTCTATCCCATATACATAACTCTATCCCCTTCTATTTTGTACCCCCACTTTGTATTGTCTTTTGAGTCTTATTTTATTTTCATTTTATTTTATTTATATGATTCTATTCACAAACTGCATAACGTTTTAGGAATCAGTTCGTTTCAGTTAGTTGCTAGGTAGGAATTAGGTTAGCTTTTTTGTTTAGTTTAGTAACTATTGTGCATAATCTCCGGGTGCGTTGCAAAGACATTTCACTGCATATATGTATGAAAGTATGTATATGTATGCGACAAATAAAACTCTTGAATCTTGATAATAATATCTAACATCATGTGATTATAATATTGTAATATACGTATTATATAATTTGCTAAACAGTTAAAGCTCCGAGTGCTGAGACGCAGTACCGGTTCCAGGCTAAACAACAGATTTGCGGAAAGATTTCGCCATTTTTTTTTTTTTTAACTTGTATGGAAAATGAAAAATGCCCCCAAGAGAAAACTTCCCCCAATTCTCTAACATAAGTTAGAGAATTGGGGGAAGTTTTCTCTCTCTGCTTTGTCGGTTTTCCGTGCTGGTTTACCTGTGTTTTTATTTCAGATTTAGATTTATTTGTTTTCTACTTCATTTAGTGAAAACTGTTTGTTTGTTTGTTTTTGTCAGCGCTCGTTACTTCTAAATAACAGATCCTGCAGTTCTGTAACAGGGCAGAGGAATACGCCGATCACGTCCCAGTTAAAGTCTTTCCGCGCCACAATAAATCCAGTGATCGAGGACCAATCCTTGGGTCGGGTCGTGCTTGCACCTATTTTGAGTTTTAACTCTATTAAGATAATCCGGGTAAGGTGTTGACATGAAATTTGCAATATTCCTGATATTCTCTTAAACCGACTGTGATCCATTTATTCAAGTGCATGTAAATGCACTGATTGTTAACTGAGTCAACCTTTTGCATCTCACCTGGATTCCAGCACCTGCATAAACCACAGGTTCCCTCCCCCCAAACTGATTCCGTGACAACAATGCCGCTTTGTTGTTTTCTCGAAAAAGAGCTACAAAACGCACTCGGCGCAAACGATCCTCCTGAAACTTGTGGTTGTGAAGAACAGCAGGCGCAGCCCCATTTCTGCACCCGCCCTCTCCCTCCTTTACCTCATCCCTCCCCAGAGAGACCCGCGTCCAAATCCTATCAAGCTGTCATTTCAAAGTCCAGTGTGCAATTTTGAGCGTCGTCCCGGAGCGATACGCAATTAAGGCTCCGCTTGGCCCAAATAAAGAGGGGGTGCGGGTGCGCGCACACACACACACACACACACACACACACAGCAAACACACACAGCAAACCCTCTGGCACCCTCTCAAGGCTTACATCATAGGTCCCTTCTTCCTCCGCTCTGTGGCTCCATTGATCTGTCTCACTTTCTCTCCATCTTCCTCTTTCTTCTGTCTTCCCACCTCTGTCTTTGGTCCCTCACTCTCCTCCTCCACCAACTGTTTTGTCACCCTCCCTCCCTCCCTCCCTCCCTCCCTGTTTCTCTTTTTGTCTTTTATCCTTTCAATTATTCAAAGACAGCTTTGCCTGGCGCTCACCTCGTTTGTTCTCTCCCATTTGGAGGAGAAAACACTAATTGCCCAATTAAGCCGACTCCGGATTACATCATTGTAACTTGGTTAAAAAAAAAAAAAAAGTGTTTTCTGCGGCTCTCAAGCTTCAGGGAGGTTGATGTGCGTCTGATTCTCTCCGTCTGTTTGTAGGAAGCCATTAGGTTGATTAGGGTTTTTTGTTTTGGCTTTTTGTTTGGTTTTTTTGTTCCTTTGTTCTCTCCGGGGGTTTGCGAAAAAGCTGCAGTGCTTTTAATTAATTAACGCTGTGGCGTGTCCCCGCTGCCACGCTTTGCATAATTTATCTGCGTGATAGTTGGGTGGCTTGATGTTAAATTTGATCATTTTGGATCAAATGGAAATCAGCGGATGCTCCTATTAAAGCCACGGCCGTCGCATCGGCTCGGGCCGAGTTTGGAGCAGGGTGACGCCAACACTGATTTGATTCTAACTCCATCGGCCTCAGCTACGACCGGGCCGCGAGCGACGGCAAATGTCCTCACCGAGCCCAAAAGGAGCGTAACGGCGGACGTGGAGGACCTTTTGAAGAGCGCATAACCGTTTTACTCTGCGCTGTGACGGAGGCTTTTCGGCCGCGGTGGACTTTGTGCAAACGGCCACGCGAGTGCACTGGTCACCGAAACCAAACGGGTGTTTATGTGTGAAGCCATGACACTGCATCCTTTGAAATACGCAAACATCGCACGCCACAGGTGGAAGCGGGGCGTCCACAGCTGCAGTGCTTCAGCACAGGCGTCGCCGAGTTCATTCTGTTCTACCGGGGGGCGGGGGGGGGGGTGGTTAAAAATAATCCCTCTTTGTAGATGAATGTATTTGTGCTTTTATTTCGCGTTGAGGTAAACATGTGGTACCGAAATTATTTTAGTCCACCGTCCAAGAATATTTTGCGCTAAATAACTGCGTTGCGATGTTTGCGTCACCCCTCTTGTGTGCATTTTGGCTCGGCCCTGCTCCTACGGTATGTACTGTATGTCCCCTCGTGCTTCATACGTTTGACGTGTGTGGTTGTGGTTATTTTAAACCCTCTTTTAGTTACGTTGACCTTGTTTTTGTTTGGGCCCTAACGCTGGTTGTTTTGTATATGCACTTGTTTTTGCAGCTCGTCCTAAGTTGTTTGTAGGTTTTAGTGTAAATGAATCACTTCTTTTAAATCCCTTATCTACCCGCGGCCCCCGGTGTGTTATGGCTCGGTCCCTCACCGCACAGCGCAGTATGTCCGAGTGGAGGTCCTTCTGTTTCCTGTTCTTTGCCATCTCTTTGCCCAGCTGAGAGGTGGACAAGCCTGTTTTTATTAAATTTTTAACCTTTTTTTATTGGTGAAATAATGACAGAAGAGACATAGAGATAACAGTTAAAAATCTTCCAACATTTTAACAAACCACCCAACCACCCACCCCCTAAATACAAAGAAAAGTAATAACAATAATAATATTAATACAAAAATAAATGTTTAAAAACCATAATGAATGAAGCAAAGATGTTGTACAGCAATATACAAAACAATAATACACAATACAATTCAGTCAAAACAATTAACAATAATAAAAGATTCCCTGGGTCAAGTAATGTTTGGTGCATCTTTAGCAGTTATAAATTTACAAACGTGATTGGACAAGTTCCCGAGGCCGCTCAAACCGGGCAGACATGTTTAGTCAGGAAGGAGGACAGACTATTCGAATAAGAGACAAAAGGCTGCCACCTTTTATTAACTGATTCCCGCCTCGTGGCCAGGCAGGGAATGGGGGTGAGACGTGTCTCTCGCCTGGCTAGAAGCGTAGCAGAGCCAATCATGTCCCTCTGGTTTGAATTACAGGTGGGGGGGTTCGGCTGGCGCTCCAAAAATGGCTAACAATGGGGCGTCCTGGTGGTTCAACCGGATAAGCGCGTTGCCATATCAGCAAAACGCCTGCCCCGGGTTCAATTCCAGCCTGCGGCCATTTTCTGCGCGTCTCTCCCTCCCACCACCACCACCACCACACACTTCCTGTCTTTCTCCACTGTTCCCTACGAAAAAAAACCAAAAAAAAAAACCTGACCAACAATGGTTCGGCTGTGCTCTCGTATTTAGGATCTTCGAAAAACAAATCGAATAGCGAGGACCAGTGAGATCCAAGCCTTGGGCTGGACCCAAACAGCAAGAGATAGATCGGCCCGGGAAGCACCGTCGAGGTCACGGTCTCAGCCCGGCTCGCTTTGCTGACGTGAGCTCTGGGAAGCACCTTAAGTTGTATTCGACGGTGCGGCCGTTTCCACCTGCACGCCACCCGAGGGCGCTTTCAGGGCCCCCCGACACAGAGTCACAGGCGATGGGGGATGAAAACCAGTTTTATTGTAGAGAGCGGGCAAGGTGGAACAAGCCGGGTGCAGATGGAAAAAATTTTGTGGCAGGGGCTCCTCTCCTGCGTGTGTGGGGATGGGGGTTTCACCTGTTGCCCGGTGATTACTCTAATGAGCAACAGGCGTACAGCCACCGGTGTGACTGCTTAGACCGCACCACCCCCGCGCCACAGACGGACGAAACCTGCTTTGGGATATTTGAGGTAAAACTGGCCTGACGTGAAGTGTCAACGAGGCTGAATCCGGAGGCGTTTAACCAACGCACCACCTGAAAGGGGAAGCGGCAGTTGGCAAACGGCGAATCCAAACTGTCGCCAGATTCATTGTGTCTGTAAAATTTAATGAGGGTCAAAAATTTACAGGCGGCGGAGGCAGGACGAGGCGAGAGGCATTGAGTTGTGTTGTGGGTGACATGTCGCCTTCCCCCCAGATCCACGTCTACAGCCTGGAGACGCTGCAGGCCGCCGCCTGCCTCGGGAACTCTCCGGGAGATTTCACGTGCGTCAACTTGAGAGACAGTCCGCCTCACCTGCTGGTGTGCGGAAACAAAGACAGGAGGTTAGCGCACGCACGCACGCACGCACCCACGCACGCACGCACGCACGCACACACACACACAAACGTGCACGCACACACATACACACACTTCCAACAGCCAGAAACACTTCATGATCACACTTCCGCAGAGATGCTAAATCCAAACGATCCATGCTCAAGAAAATATAGGGGAAAATATAGGGACATAAAAATTGTTAAATTGGCCAGCACACACACACACACACACACACACACACACACACACACACACACACACACACACACACACACACACACACAGACATGGACATGCATCATTGTCACACATCGACACACAGATGCAGAACACAAAAGGACGATGGCCAAGGAGAATATTTAGACACAAACACACTGTGTTTACGATGCTGGCAGGCAAAAAGAGACACACACACACACACACACACACACACACACACACACACACACACACACTCCCTCACTCACACTCAAAGACCTCGCCAGGCGCTACACATGAAAACAAGCTTTTTCAACAATCTTCCGCTGGGCACATTCACACCCGACGACGAGGGGGAGCTGGAATGGCGGAGAGCAGGTGTGTGGGGAGTGTTTTTTGGGGGGGGGGGCGGGCGTAGCGCCCGTAGCGTTCAATCTGTCCCTCTTCGCACCTCCGTCTCTCTCTGTCCTCCGTTTCCATCCTCCGCACCCTGGAACACCTCGAGGAAAACAAACAAAACGAAACGAAAAAAAATAATAATAAAAAAACACGCCACAACAACAGAAAAACCTGGAAAAGCATGAGGCAGACGGAGGGCAGCGACTGAAGTGAGGCGTCAAGTGTGTTTGGAAGTTGTTAGGTGTGTGTGTGTGTGTGTGTGTGTGTGTGTGTGTGTGTGTGTGTGTGTGTGTGTGTGTGTGTGTGTGTGTGTGTGTGTGTGTGAGCGTGTGCGTGTGTGCGTGCGCGCCCTGGCTCTGAGGATGAGGAAAAGACAAATAAAGGATCCATTTGCGTGTGTTGT
Source organism: Zeus faber (assembly GCF_960531495.2). Taxonomy (NCBI): domain Eukaryota; kingdom Metazoa; phylum Chordata; class Actinopteri; order Zeiformes; family Zeidae; genus Zeus; species Zeus faber. Next base: position 4,883,641 of record NC_137203.1, read on the forward strand.
GGTGGCTGCTAATGGAGGCGGCGCCGCGTGCCAGGCCTCGCTGGGCTGCTCGGCCCGGGCGGCCGCTCCGCTTCTCCTCGTCTTCTTTTGTCGTCGCGCGCGGAGGTCTTCGTCGGCAGGGATGAAGACAAAGGGGCGTCGCCGGTGTTTATTTTTTTTCCCCCCGAAAGCCGCTGCCTTTCACCCTTCACGTTGGCTCTGGCAACGGCGCCGACGTTCGCAAATATGTGGTAGAAAAGCCGTCTGCTCAGCTGCACATTTACCACAAAGAAAACTACTATTACGGCGTTTTTTAAAAGGGCTTACAAATTAAAATATATTTACAATTTATTAAAATATATTAATTATAAATATTCATAAGATTATAATTATTATAATTATTAATTTAATTTTGAAGTATATGAATAATTTTAGAATTATTCATTATTTTATGGAGTAATAATGAATAATAAAGTAAAATAAAGTCATATGAAAAGATGCAACAGAACTTTTTTTTAAAATTTATTCCAATTTCTATTTTATTCTTAAGCCCTGTTTGATTTATTCATGGTGTCTGTTGTGTCTAGATGTGTGTTTATGTGACGACGGATGCCCCGTCCCTCCATTACAAAACAAATCCGGGGTAGAAATAAAGCAACCTGAACCTGAGCGATTGATTGATAGTGAATATGGTGAACCGCAGTGTCGACGTTGATGACGTTGATTATTGAAATACTTGGTTCTAATCTCCATTCCACGAACGCGAGCCTCCAGGACTGGGCGCCGGTGGCCTCCAGTCCTGGTCGTAGCTTCTCTCGTGCCGCTTCCCGCGCTCCACGGCAACGGGTTTTGACTTCCGGTGAGTTGTTTCCGTTTGTGGGGTTCAGTGTGAGGTTCGCTTAAAGGAGAGAACACATTTAGTTTCCTCGTCGTGTCGGATCCACTGCAGCTTTGTCGGTAAATACTCAGTTTGTTTGAAGCCGCAGCGCTGCCTTGTGTTCAGAGGGAGGAGGAGGAGGAGGAGGAGGAGGAGGAGGAGGAGGAGGAGGAGGAGGAGGAGGAGGAGAAGACCAATGGAGACGCAGCAGACTGAGGGAGGGGGCGTGGACGGACGCCAAAGCCCTGATGCCTCTTCTCCTCCTCATCTCCTTGTCTTCTCCTCTCCTCCTCCTCTCCTTGTGTTATCCTCCTCATCTTCTCCTCCTCTCCTCGTCTTCTCCTCCTCCCCTCGTCGCCTTTTCTTCTCCTCCTCTCCTCGTCGCCTTTTCTTCTCCTCCTCTCCTTGTCTTCTCCTCTCCACGTCTTCTCCTCCTCTCCTCGTCTTTTCCTCTCTTCACCTCCTTTTCTTCTTCTCCTCTCCTCTTCTTCTCCTCCTCTCCTCGTCTTCTCCTCCTCTCCTCATCTCGTTTTTCTCCTCCTCTCCTCGTCGCCTTTTCTTCTCCTCATATCCTCGTCTTCTCCTCTCCTCCTCCTCTCCTTGTGTTATCCTCCTCATCTTCTCCTCTCCTCATCTCCTCATCTTCTCCTCCCCTCCTCGTCTTCTCCTCCTCTCCTCATCTCCTTTTCTTCTCCTCCTCTCCTTGTCTTCTCCTCTCCTCCTCTTCTCCTCCTCTCCTCATCTTCTCTTCCTCTCCTCGCCTCCTCTTCTTCTCCTCCTCTCCTCGTCTCCTCCTCTCGTCGTCTCCTCCTATCCTCGTCTTCTCCTCCTCTCCTCGTCTTTTCCTCTCCTCACCTCCTCTTCTTCTCCTCCTCTCCTCGTCTTCTCTTCCTCTCCTCGCCTCCTCTTCTCCTCCTCTCCTCGTCTTCTCTTCCTCTCCTCGCCTCCTCTTCTTCTCCTCTCCTCGTCTTCTCCTCACCTCATCTCCTCGTCTTCTCCTCTCCTCACCAGTTAAGAAAAACAGGACAGATTAGAACTGATGAGAGGGAGGGTGGGAGGGAGGGAGGGAGGGAGGGAGGGAGGGATGGAGGGAGGGAGGGAGGGAGGGATGGAGGGAGGGAGGGATGAAGGGAGGGAGGGAGGGAGGGAGCGAGTGGGGTGAGAGATCCTTTTTTATTTCAAATATCAAACAGAAAATCAGTGGTGAAGTACCATAGCAAATAATGATAATTAATAATAATAATTCCTGTAATTGCTGTATACAGTATATAGAATGTGTATGTTAATATAGAAAAAACATTGCGGCACATTGGGAAACACAGTGGGAAAGCTCCTTGGTGCAATGTCCAATTAAATAAATAAAAAAAATCCTTATTTTTAGTTTTGTTTTGTTAATTATTATTATTATTTTTTAATCTTTTAATTATATTTCATCAATGTTTTCATATTTATTCCTACCGAGCACCTCGACGTGTGGCTCGCTTCGCTTGGGCAACGATAACATTGCACACAATATTAAGGTCCAGTGTTCTGGGGTCCTCATTTGGGGAGTCCAGACCGGCTGCTTGTGTTCGGGGGACGGCAGGCCGTGCACAGCTCCGACTGGCAGCTCCTCTCTTCCCTAAACGTGCTGGTGGACGGAGAGGAGCCTGGCGGCCGGCCCGGTCCACCGCGCCCGGCCGCCCTCTCCGTCCGAACGTCATTTAAATATCCCAGCGTTTAGTTTCATCCGTCCTTGAAAAAGGAGTGACATCATTTCATTTCTTTATCAGACGCAGAGAGTCTGTGATGGGAACAGATGGGGCTCTCCGTCCCCCGGGCGCCGGCCTCTCCTGAAACCCGCTCACCAACTGGAAAGCCCTGATCTCATTAACTTTTTGGGGGACGCTTATTTTCTTTTTTTTTTTTTTTTTTTGTTGTGGCTTGTGGAGTGGTTTTGTGTGTTCCTTGCTGTTTTTTTTAATTTATTTTTTATTTTTTAATGCTTCCCTTTCTGTCTAGTCGAGTGTGGAGAATATGGAGTGGTTGAAATCAATTGCATTCGCTGTAATGGCCGCCTGGGTGATTTTAGGGTGGACTCGTCTCATCTGAGATCCTGTCAAAGTACCGACACTGACGTGTGTGTGTGTGTGTGTGTGTGTGTGTGTGTGTGTGTGTGTGTGTGTGTGTGTGTGTGTGTATATACACACACATCTATATATATATACACGTGTGTGTGTGTGTGTGTGAGTGTGTCTGTGTGAGTGTGAGTGTGTGTATAATAATTATTCATATTATTTATTAAATCTGTGGCCCGTCCAATCCAATCCAACAGAAAAGGAGCGAAATTGAGTCCAAAATGGCAACTTATTTTTAGAACCTTCCAAATGAAAATCCAACATAAAATGCGTTACGGGAAAAGAGGAAAAGTCTAGGTCAGTCATTCTGCGCCTTCCTCATATTAAAGATCATTTTTCATCCACATGAGGCCACGGACCACACTGGATGAGTTTTTGTCTCTGGGATCCAATCTGAGAAGGTTTTTATTGTTCAGTATAATAGGGAGATAACAGTGAAACTAACATTACAATGCTCGTTATTCTACACTCCAACGGCGCAACTGAGTTTAACTGTTCATCATGTTGTTGGGGGGCCCCCTGGAGCCCCTTGAAGGGGCCCTGCGAAACAACCACTGAAACAAATACATTTCTGTCATAAAATGGAGATATCTAAATGAACAGAATCTCATCAAAAAGGATTTTGCCAGCTTTTTATGAGATCAGAATGTTGGCCCCACGCACAGTGGAATTAAAGTGTAACGATACGACCAGGAGGACGGTTAAACGTTTAAATTGGTCCCATGTCCAAAAACCGGTTACCACCGGCTCAGTGTGCCAGAAACAAATTGAGGAAAACGTGGAGATCAAGATAAATAAGTTGGAGGCAGAAACCCTCACGTGAAGCGTCTGCTTCGACTCCTTTGTCTGTTTTTTCGATTTGGTTTCTTGGCTGGAAGACGGCGGTCCCTCGGGGCGACTCCTCCGTCGGGCGTGAATGGTTCCTTTGAGTCCCGGGATGAATGCGACCTCTCACGCGTTCACCCCGGTGGGCGCCGTTGGAATGGGCTCCACGCCTCGGTGACCGGGAAGAGGAGCCTCAGACGATCACATCGGAATGTCGTAGCCCGGCATCTCGGGAGCAGCCGTCATAAACTGTTGTACTACTGCCCTGAACGATGTCCAAATTCCACTTAAAAATACATAAAAATACTGGAAACTAGCTCTTGTGTTGCAAGATCAAAATTGCAAGGCTTCACCCGTTCATCTAATTGAACGGTTCCGGCAGATCAAGTTTCACTCAAAGTCAGGGCTATTCTATTCGTACAGTAGTGACGGAAGGTTGGATTCTTATTCTTATTTTTATTTTTTGAGATTCGTTCTCCACGAGTCACTCGGTGAAAGAAGTCCTTCCACGCACCATTGGTTTGGTCTCGGTCGGTTCGGCTCTGAGTCGTGGGTGAAATTCTCACAAGGATCATTTAATTCTGTCAAAACCAATGATTTAGTTGGAATTTAAAGAGCAAATCAGTGGCATTCAATATGGCTGAAATGGATTGACATTTATGGCCTTGGTCCTTAAATCTGTCCTCACTAATTGGTTTCAGTTTGCCCACTCTTTTGAGTCATTTAAAAGAATTGTTCGCTACGAATGAATCGTTTGCGAGATGTGCATCACTAACTCTTACTCGGCCATAATAATAATAATAATAATAATAATAATAATAATAATAATAATAACGGGACGCTGCCGAGGCCGAGCTGTCTGAGCGCCTCTCTGTGGTTTTCGGAAGGTGGAGGAGATCACCCCCCCCTCCGGAGGAGTGTTTTTGGGGAAGGAGCGGCCAGACCAGCCAAAGAGTTTTGACGAGCCAGGAAGCCTCCTTGACCCCGCCCTCAGGAGGGATTTTGTCTCATCCAATTAATTTGGTTGGGAAATCGACCTCGTCGCTGTATTTAAATTCTGCTCTCATTCTTTGGGCTTCTATGAATAAACTGGAGGAATATGTGGCGTCTCCAGGGTGTCTAAGGTCCTTAAAACTTCTAGGAGAAATCATGAAATAGTCATTTAGCCTTCAATAGTTATTTTAATGAGGTCTTCATTTCATCCATATGTTTACATTTGTCAAAATGAGTGAAGTTCTTCTGCTCTTAGTGAGACTTTTCTTTGAGAGCTGAACAGAATGACCAGTTCTGTTCTGTTCTGTTTTTGGGACATTTGGAGTATTATTATTTTATTTTTGTTTGTTTTAATTTTATTATTTATATTTATTTTATTTTTTTTCAGAATGTTTCAATAAATGTTTTATCATTAGTGTTATTTTTACTTTATTTGTATTTAATATTTTATTCTACTTTATTATTTTTATATTTTCACACTGTTAAGATTTATTTTATTTTTTGAAATGCCTTTTAAATTGTCTGTAGAAAAACGCACCAATCTTCACCGCGACAAATTCCTCGCATTTGAAAATGTACGCGACGGAATGAAGTCCTATTCAGTCCCTTACAGCAGCAGTTTTCGTGCGTTGGTGTGTTTGGTGTGCGTGTGCGTGTGTGTCTTGGACTTCCACTATAAGCTTAATGCACCACCTCAAATACTGGTTGTAATGACTCTGGTTGTGATGACTCTGGTTGTGATGACTCTGGTTGTAATGATCGTGGTTGCGATGACTGGTTGTGATGACTGGTTGTGATGACTCTGGTTGTGATGACTCTGGTTGTAATGACTCTGGTTGTGATGACTTTGGTTGTAATGACTCTGGTTGTAATGACTGGTTGTGATGACTCTGGTTGTGATGACTGGTTGTGATGACTCTGGTTGTGATGACTCTGGTTGTAATGACTCTGGTTGTGATGACTCTGGTTGTGATGACTCTGGTTGTAATGACTCTGGTTGGGATGACTCTGGTTGTAATGACTGGTTGTGATGACTCTGGTTGTGATGACTCTGGTTGTAATGACTCTGGTTGTAATGACTGGTTGTGATGACTGGTTGTGATGACTGGTTGGGATGACTCTGGTTGTAATGACTCTGGTTGGGATGACTCTGGTTGTAATGACTGGTTGTGATGACTCTGGTTGTGATGACTCTGGTTGTAATGACTCTGGTTGTAATGACTGGTTGTGATGACTCTGGTTGTAATGACTCTGGTTGTAATGACTGGTTGTAATGACTGGTTGTAATGACTGGTTGTGATGACTCTGGTTGGGATGACTCTGGTTGTGATGACTCTGGTTGTGATGGCTGTGATTGTAATGACTCTGGTTGTGATGACTGTGGTTGTAATGACTGGTTGTAATGACTGGTTGCGATGACTCTGGTTGTGATGACTCTGGTTGTGATGACTGTGATTGTAATGACTCTGGTTGTGATGACTGTGGTTGTAATGACTGGTTGTAATGACTGGTTGTGATGACTCTGGTTGGGATGACTCTGGTTGTGATGACTCTGGTTGTGATGACTGTGGTTGTAATGACTAGTTGTAATGACTGGTTGTGATGACTGTGCTTGTGATGACTGGTTGTGATGACTGGTTGTAATGACTCTGGTTGTGATGATGCTGGTTGTGATGACTGTGGTTGTGATGACTGTGGTTGTGATGACTGGTTGTGATGACTCTGGTTGTGATGACTGTGGTTGTGATGACTGTGGTTGTGATGACTGTGGTTGTGATGACTCTGGTTGTGATGACTCTGGTTGTGATGACGCTGGTTGTGATGACGCTGGTTGTGATGACTGTGGTTGTGATGACTGGTTGTGATGACTGGTTGTAATGACTGGTTGTAATGACTCTGGTTGTGATGACTGTACTTGTAATGACTGGTTGTGATGACTGGTTGTGATGACTCTGGTTGTGACGACTCTGGTTGTGATGACTGTGGTTGCGATGACTGTGCTTGTAATGACTGGTTGTGATGACTGGTTGTGATGACTCTGGTTGCGACGACTGGTTGTGATGACTGTGGTTGTGATGACTCTGGTTGCGATGACTCTGGTTTTGATGACTGTTTGTGGTCCCGGCCTTCCTCTGGGCGTGGCAGGGTGCGGCTGTTCGACCTGCGCTGCGGCTCGGCCGTGGCCTCGCTGTACGCCCACCACCTGGGGGTGACGGCCGTGCAGGCGGACGACTGGAAGATCGTGAGCGGCGGAGGAGAGGGACTGGTCTGCGTGTGGGAGACCAGGACGGGAGCCAAGCTGTGGGAGATGCACAACAGGTACCGCGCCCCTCTGCCAGATCAGGCGCTTTTTGGACGCCTGCACGACGCCCTTGATTTACGAAACCAGCGAATGGAGCCGGACTGTCCGGAGAGCTGTGTTAAAGCCTCCTTGTACTACCATCCTCCTATTATGTTCTCTGTCCAGGCATTTTAAGTTAACACTTTTATCGCTCTCCGGTGGAGGAAAAACTGTTCAATTTTAGTCTTAATGTCAAAGATTCTCAACCTTGGGGTGGTGGCCCCACGTGGGGTCACTTGATATGCACACAAGGTCAAGGGACATTTCTTAGACTGAGATATTCATATTAGATTTATATCCTTTTTCATCAAAAATAATCAATTAAATAGGTTTTAAATGTTTCATAATTGCTGTATAATCCATAATTAAATGTCAAAATAATTAGAATAATTATGATTATTATTGTATAATTGCACAGTAAGAAAGCGAGAACTTTGGGACCTAAAATTCACGAAACGCCAAAAACAACAGCACAACCAAGCAGTATGGTTGGGAGGTGGAGCAGATGTTCTTCTGGCGTGTCGTGCTTTGACCTCTGGAGACAAAACTATTCATTTGGGACCAAACAAAACTCTAAATGGAGGCTCGGGTCCCCTGCGACAATCCCACCACGTCCATTCTCACGGAATGATGCAGGAGAGGGCAAAATGCGTGTTTAGAATAAGTGCGAATACAAATTTTCTTCCACAACGCGTATTTTTCAACAATATTAGCTGTCTGTATTAAAACATGTTGTGTCCGTTTTTCTTTTTTTTGCGCGGTGCAGGCATCCAGTCAGACACGTGCGCTTCACCAGCAGCACCCTGGTGACGGCCAACGTCCCGGATGAGAAATGCCCTCGAGGAGCCTGCATCACTGACGACGACCTCACGGCTCATCGCAGGTCAGACGCCGTGTTTACCGCCTGTTTACAGGGTGGAGGCTCCGTCTCCTCTGTGTTTACCGCCTGTTTACAGGGTGGAGGCTCCGTCTCCTCCGTGTTTTACCGCCTGTCTACAGGGTTATTCAGTGTTGACAGTTAGACGCTGTCATTCCCTAGATCCTAGAGGGTTGGCCGAAAACTGCCAAACCACCACTTCTACCAACCTTCCTTTTTTTTCTCTCGAGTCATAACTTTAACATATTAGTGAAACTAGTCTATAATAATCGATATCAAAACAAGCCTGCATGGATGCACATAGTATACTGTGCTGTTACTCCTCCCACCTGCTGTTTTCTTCCGTTGCTGTTGTATGTCTTCCGTAGCTTAGCTTGTAACTCGTCTTCATAATACCTGTTTACATTAATTGTGTTTATCTCATTTATTTTCTTTTTGTGTCATTCTTGTCCTTCCCCTTTTGCTTGATTTTATTTTGCTGGTTTGCTTTTTTTTTTTATTATAATTTTTTTTTATCATTTGTTGTTTGCCTGGTAATGTAATACCCTTTCAACTGCATGTTGTGTATGAAAAGTGCTGTGCAAATAAAAGGTTTTGTTATTATTATTATTAATATTATTATTATTACTACCATTGGTGGGGTTTCCCATGCACATTTTTATGGACCAGCAGCTCTTAAGATGACTTATAATAATAATAATAAAATCATAGCGTTCCTTGCAGAAATGAATGTTTGTCTTCGTTGTTTCTAGACACAGAGGGGTGGTCTGCCACTACGACTTCTCTGAGGACGCCGTCTCTCAGGATCACATCCTCCCCATCTGCAGGTCCAACTACACCGAGTCCTCCGGCTACAACTACAACATCGGGCTGACGGTGCCATACGACGCGCTCTCCGGCTCGCACCCCGCCCACTGAGGGGGAAGGACCCCCTGAGGTGGGGGACGGACCCTCTGGGGTAGTGGAGGGAACCCCTGGGGTGGCGGGCGGACCCCCTGTCGCTCCGTTTATCAAAACTGAACCACTTCTTGGACTGTACTATTTTCCTTTTTAGTTTTTTTTCCAGTTTTAAAAGTCAAAATGGAAACAGCCAACCCCTTTCCTTTGGGACCATAATGTTTTTAAATAAAACACAGGGGTGCCATCTGTAATTACATCAAATGTGTTTGTTATTCAGAATTTAAACACTTTGTACAGGATTGTGCGATTCGTATGTATGTAAAATCAATTGATGGAATGTAAATAACGAGTGGACCTGGTTAAATGGTTGAACACAGCGGAAAGGGCTCATTACCCCACGGCATCAGGTCCAACAAACAACAAAAACACATCTTAGTTGAATCACTGTTTATTCATTCATCCTCATTCTCTCATTCAATTGTTTTTTTTATTTTCTAGGAATTTGTTGTAAAACTGGTTGGTTGTGGAAAAAAACACGTTGCACAGCCGTCGTCGTCACTAACATTCAACCTGTCTCCCTGTGTCTGGTGCCGTTTCTAACGTGGTACTGGAAGCGTCTCTGAGAGGTTCCACGTGTCCTGACATCCCAGCGTTGGCGTGGAAACCTCCAGAGAGCGCGTGGCCCGCCGCCCCGCCACGCCCCGGGCCTCGAACGCCGTGGAAACAACGGCTCCTGCGGCGTCTCGTGAAGGAGGGTTTCTTACAAAACGCAGTTGAATTAGTTTGTGAGCGGTTACAGGCAGGTTTAAAAAAAAATTGAAAAGTTAAGAGGTGACAGAAACACAGATGAAAGCAAAATGTAATGTATTTAAAGTGCAAATCCATAAAATCATCTGTGATTATGATTACACTACCTGCACTGTGGCTGCGTGCCATTGATGGGGAAGGCGGACCCGGCCACCAACAATGGAAATGTGATGTAGAGGAGCACGTGCATGACACATATACGATACATACAGTGAATGGCTGTTTTTTTTTTTTTTTACTGATTTAAAAATAATAATATCAAAAAGTATATCAATTTTTGTTAACAACATTCTCATGGATTACCACTTTAAACTGTGTAGGTTCATTCAGTGATTACAGGATTATATAGAAATCGCAGGTTAATTCCTCTGGAAGGTGGAAAAGGACGGCACAGTGCCTGTCGCTCTCCTCGTGAGGAATTATGTTAAAAATTACTTCCTCGTCATTTCCTATGGAAATGTCACAGTTGAACTATATTAGTATTTGCCGTCGCTCCATCGGACGTCCGGATACGTAGGGACCAGGAATGGCGGAAATGTTTCCCCGGAGACATTAAGACTTCATTTTCCCGCAGCGCATGGTGGTGGTGTCCACATCCAGGAAGCGGACGTTCATCCTCGACTCCATCTCCAGACCTTTCAAGATCTGCCGGGAGGAAACCGGACACCGTCATGTATCATCATGCGACTGTGGGTGTGGGTGTGCAGTTGGCGTGTGACGGCGTAAACGGTGATTTGGATAGGGGACACTCTCGTAGGGACAAGACTTCACGTTGGTGCTCTGGTTCATACCTGAACAAAATGCTCAAAGGTGATTCCTTCATAGAACTCATCCGGTTCCTGAAACGACACGGGAGGGAGGGGCCACTGAACCGGTTTGACTGATGTTTATTTTACCGTCACGTCACTGGGAGCGCACGGGCCGCAGTGTTTACCATGTGAGGCACGTTGGTGCTGGCAACCTCCAACATGGCGGCGTCCGCGATGGCCTTGGCCGCCTCCTGTCCCATGTCCCCGCTTTTGGACAGGAGCTCCTCGACGACCTGCGGAGGGGAGGAAACCGAAAGTCTCATCGTCAAATCTGTCTGCCTCCCCTCATCGGCGGCACGTGGCGGGCGGGCGGATGGGGGGCGCCGCTTGGCGTTTGTTCCCACGGGTTGCGCCTGGACATGTTTCAGTCACGCCGCCGTGACCGTGGGTTTTGCGGTAGCTCTGGTGGTGGAGCGGCGGGGCTGGCAACCCGGGGGGGGGGGGGGGGTCGGTGGTTCCATCCCCGGCTCCGCCCCGCCTAACTGACGCCGAAAAGCCGCTTCACAGTCGCCGCAGCGGCGCGCCGCAGGTTGCGCGGAGAGGCCCGCGGGTACAATCTGCCATCACCCACGCCTGGCCGCGAAAACAACCGGATGCAGTTGAATTCGTGCAAGGGAGATCGCGCCGTCTCTGTCCAAATATTTGGACTATTTGAATACCTCGAACTTCCTTGTAATATTTATACTGACAATTTGCACAAAATCAAGACTAAAATATAATACTGTACATTTAACACTTTCTATTTACATTTTACTGCTCTCTTCTATCGTTCTTTGTAATGTTTACAGCGCTTCTTCCGCTTTCCGCTGGTGGCCGGCGCGGGCACCTGCACGGCGCCGCTTCAGCTTTAAATGCTGGTGCTCTGCGGCAGCGCGGCCACTGCAGAGCCGCCTTAACGGCAGGATTATTCGCTTCCTTCAATTGCGGTTGCTCGATCCGATCCGGCGGAGGGAGCGGGAGCCGCCTGCAGCTCTGCAAGCAGGCAAAGCAACGCGCCCGTTCAAGGAAAACGTGTTTCCAGAGACGGAAATCCAAGTCCCATTGGTCCCCGCTCCCCCCTGACGCCAGGGAAAGGTTCGACCTTTTGGCAGCAACAAGCGCCAGTAAAAGAGTTCACAGTTTGACCTTTAAACCCTCCCCAAGCTACTTCACAGGTTACTGATTAAGTCGGGGGGGGGGGGGGGGGGTAGAAGAGGCTTTTCCAGAGGTTCTCAACCGGCGTAGACACCGGGACGTCCACTGGAAATGCCCCACGACCAAGTGTTTGGGCCGGGACCCACCGCTTGGGAACCGCCGGCCTATTTGATCGATCCACGTCGCCCTTACCTTCCTGTATTCCGCCAAAGTAATGGTTCCATCGCTGTCCGTGTCGTGCATATTGAACAAGACTGGGAAGAGAGAGAGAATTCAGGTTTCATAATAAATATATAATATGAGCGGCCGGACGTCAAGCGTCACGAGGAGGACGTCCACAGCCATTACAATGTCAAGGGTCTCCATTGGCATGGTGATTGGCTTTCTGCTGGTGAATGGAATGTGCCGCTCTGTGGATCAATACGGAGGAAGACGGCGCCCAATGACATTTTAGCGGAATTTAAAAGGGCCTTTCGCTAATTTGGGGAAATTCACAGGCGACAAAATGTCAAAGTATTGACCGAGCAGTCGCATTAAACGTCGGATTGAAGCTGCTCCTGGCGTCTCCACGGCCTCTTGTTAGTTATGAATACTGTCGCCCGGCTTTGCCTACTAAGCCCGACCCTGATCCATTCAACTATTAATCAGTTATTCATCCATTATCAACCCTTTTTGTAATCCACCCGCTCCTCCACCCAGAGCTTCACCAAGGCGGATGAAGGAAGGAGTCCCAACGGACGGTTCATCCGGTGAGTCCAGATCTCAGGTGGTTTACAAGGTTTAAAGAGATTTGATTTGAGGTAGTTTGACGTTCTAATACACAACCAGGAAGAGAAAAGCAGCATTATTGAAATAAAATTAAATATATATTTTATATATATGAAAGTAATTATATATATATTTTATACATAAATATATATATTTTTTAAATAAATGTAACTATAAATATATAATTAAAATTATATTATATATATATATATATAATTATAAAATAAAATAAAATATATTGTATATTTTGTTTTAGTTACTTCTTGGATGATCCACTGTTTTTTTTTGATCAGCTTCTGCACATTTTGTTTTCTACTTCTATTAAATACTTTTCAAGTCTTATAGTTCTACTGTCAACCCTGTATATATATATATTTTTTTTTTTCTTTAATATATTTTTGGTAATGGCCAAACCATGAACTGAACTAAAGTACCATTTTGAAATGGAGTCGTGCACGTCATGCTTGGATAAAGTGGCGTGAGGTTGACAATATGACGGAGGGGAAAAGGAGACGTTCTCAGACCATCCCATCTGGCGCTCCACCCGTGCGCTTTCCCCATGGGACCTCTGCCCCCCGCCCGTTTCTACGGTTACTACGTCTGTGCGTGCCGCCGCCCTCCTCCTCCTCACATCGCAGCTTCTCCATCCTCATGGCCTCCTTCTCCTCCGGGGTGGTCTTCAGGGTGGGCGGGCGGAAGTGGGACATGACCATGAGGAACTGCTGGAAGTCGATGTGGTGGACGGAGCCCGCCTCGCCGCGCCGCTGGTTCCTGCAGGGACGCCAGGCATTTCACAGGTTTAACCACCCATACCATATATGAGCAATAATATTATTATGATGAATAATAATAACAACACGGGCACAACAGGCACAAAAGAAAGGGACCCCCCCGCGGTTCTTACAGCTTCTCACCTTCTCTGAACGACCGTAGCTTTGGTGGTTTTGGCAAAACGCAGCGCGCGCTCCCAGAGGGGAGGATTGGCCTGTACGCCGCCTTCGGGTGATGATGTCACAAAGCGGCCCGCTCCTCAAGCGAATCAAAACGCGCCGAGGCCGCCACAGCTTTTCCACAAATTTCTGCTCCGAACGTACGTCGATGTTGATCAAACTCCGACGACAAGGCGTCTGAAACGTCCCGGTTCTAAGGAGACCCCGACCGAGCGGCTTACTGCGCTTGTCGCAGTCGTGCCCGAAAAACGCAGCGATGAAAAATGAACTCGGGACAGAGCCCGCGCGGGGTCATGTGATGTACACGCAGGGTCGAGGGCCGTTTGTAAATTGATATTTGATTGATATATCTTAAATCGAAACATGAGTTACAGTAAATACGTTTTAAACATAGTTTCTACATAGTCTGCTTGCAGCTACAATAGGATGTGTGTAAAGTCCGTTTTAAAAGCGCAGGAAGAAAGATTCTGATTTTAGCCTCAATCTTAAAGGCCTAAATGAGAATTAGGATATATGAGATGAGGGATTCTGGCTCCATAACAATAATTATAATAATAATAATATAACTTCCCACAATATAATAATCAGATGTATTATTATTATTTTTTATTATTATTATTATGAAAGGAAAAAATGGGAACATCCATCACACTCTAATTGCCGTTGGGACATTAGGTCACAATGCGATTTGACCTTTTATCGAAGAAGGCGTCGATGATCTGCTTCTTGATGGGATTGTTGGCGAGCGCAGGGATGTTCTCCAGGTCCGCTCTGCTGCAGAGTGCAAAGCAACACCACACCAGCCAACGTTTTAGGGTGTGTGTCACACACACACACACACACACACACACACACACACACACACACACACACACACACACACACACACACACACACGCCAAGACAACACTTCTGCAGACCATGCTGAACAGAAAGAATTATACAGAACTAGGACTGTGTACAGGCTTGACTTGCCTCTCAGAAGGACTCTTATGAATAATGATAATAATAATTATAATTATTATTATTATAAAACAATAATAAGAATAAACATAATAATAATAATAATAGTGTTTAACTTGTTGTAAATATAACTAAGGTTGGCCATTTCAAAATAAATCTACTGAGCACTTTGCTTTTCAAGGTATTTTGGGGCAAATATCAAGTTATTCTTACAAGATGCTTATATTTCGCATTAAAAATGAACACCTGTTTTGCATACTGCTTTTGCGTTAAAACTCTCGCTCTTACCTCATATCCCCATACCAATACATCATTTATCATGCGCATACAACGGCATCGTGGATATTCTGTATATTCCCTATTTTCTGAATATTGTATATACTGTATTTGATTATTTCTGTTTTGTATTTTCTGCTATTTGAGTATATTTGTCATTTTTATTTTACTTTACTTATTTATTTATTTGTTTTTATATTGTATATATTTTTTTAGTTTTGTTTTAATTTTATGATTTATTTAATTTTCATTATTTTTCAAACTGCTGCTCACAGTTTGTGGTAAATGCACTGCACCTCACCAGGATGAATGCACCAGGCAGAATAAACGCTTCATTCAGATGCACTTTACCTGATCCTGTCCTCGTCGCCACTCAGCTGCTGGAATCTCTTGCGCAGGTTTTTAATCTGCTCCAACGAAACTTAGAGCAAACAACAAAGACAATGACATGAAAGAATGCTGTCGCCTGCAGGACAGTGAGGACAGGCCCAAAAAAGTTATACAACAACAAGCGCCTAATTACACCCTCCTCCTCCTCCTCCTCCACCTCCTCCTCCTCCACCTCCTCCTCCTCCTCCACCTCCTATTGTGCAGTTCAACCTGACTGAGCAAAATAAAATAAATAATAATCAAATAAAATAGAGTAAAAAAAGTTTAAAGAAAATAATAATACGGTAAACAGAATCAAAAGTAAAATCAACATGAAATAATAACACAATAAGTAGAATAAAAAATTAAAAATAAAATAATACTAAAATAAATACAATAAAAAGTTACAAATTAAATAATAGTACAATAAACACATAAAAAAGTGAAATAAAAATAAAATTAATGTAAAATGCATAGACTAAAAAGTAAAGTAAAAATAAAATAGTAATGAATTGGAATGAAAACGAAAGTAAAGCATTTAGAAAATAACAAAAGACGCTAGATAATGCTCAGCTCCTTCTATGTATACGGCTGCTCCCACAGTTATTACCGCAAACATGTTGGATTTTACATGATCTGTTGAAACAGTGGCCACACACGTATTCATCACATCCACCTATATTTATATTTGATTTCATTGTATTTATACCCATAACCATATTGGCAACCAAACTTCCACTTAGCCCCAGCCGTTGCCTTCACAAGTGGGACTTATTTTTGTATATTCTGTATGTTTTTATCTGTTTATTTGGAAATTTCTCTTTGGAAAAGTGGTTATTTCTGTACACTTTATTTTTTTATTGTATACTATCATAATATATTGGTCAAATCATCGGATCGAGATTGTGATTCTCACACTATTTCACAGTGTAATGATTTTCTGTTTGACAAGCCTTCAAAAAGCAGACCTTCCAGTTCCACTTGGTCTTTCTGGGTGTCAGGGTTCTTCCTTGAACGTCCCAGCATCGCGGGCGTGTTGTATTTGTAAATACACATTTTTATAATGCATGAAAGGCTGGAGCATGCCCGACATGTCCTGCCCCACAGCCCTGAAATGGGAGAGACAGGGAGCAGCCAAACCCATGTGACACAGTGACTCAAATAAGCAGATTTCACACTTTGCCATTTGAGTACCTGGCAACCTGGGGGGCCACAGGGCAGCATGCAGTGGATGATGCATCATGAAGTGAAATGGAGCCTCGTGTCGAGACAAATTGGAGCGCACACCTGTTTGGGTGGAGGAAGCCAGTGTCCGCTTCTATTTACGACCCTTGGTGTGACCATTGATTAACGTGACCAAAAAAAAAAAAAAAAAAGTTCACCTGTCACTATTCAAAAATAAATACAGAACAACAAAAAAAACAAGCTCCATGGAATTAGGATTTCTATCAAACGCCTTGATACTCGTCCTTCACCAACATGATTCACGCAGTGTTTGTTCGTTAGTATGTTAAATACATAAATATACTTTTTTCTCTAGGAGCCCGTTCCTCACGCCGCACATGGTCCGTGCCAGTCTGATCTGCGGGCAGCGCAGCGCGTTCGGGTTGAAGCTCCATCTGCAGTGGAACATCCACGGAGGCTTCTCCTCCCGAACGAGCGATTCAGCGCAGTTCAACGACCGCTCCCGGTGCAAAGTGTCGCGGCGCTCTACTCACAGCCGGTCTCCTCCACCAGGTCCTGGACGCCGGGCTCCGGGAGGCTCGGTGCGCCCCCCATGGCGCTGCGGGACGACGGGGCGTCGCGGGGCGGGTCCGAGCGGCCGGAGGGGGGACGGGGGGGGACGGAGAGAGGAAGAGCGACCCGACAACCCGCCACGGGCCGGGGAGAGACGGTCCGAGGAGGAAGCGCCGCGCACCACAACTCCCAACAAGTCACTGGACGGGGCGCCCAAACGGCGGTCCGCGGGCCCCTAGGCGGTCGAGAAGGGAACCGCCGGAGGTCCGCAGCAAAATGATCTCCTTGCATATCACTTTTTAATTATTGTTTTGACACTTTGAAAAATATATATTTATAAAAGGAAATTAATATTCATGTGTTCTTTTGAAATTATTATTATTATTCTTTTAAAAATAATAGTTTTTCCATTTTAGTGGGCGGGTCCTCAGCCAGCACTTGGCACAGGGCCATACAAACTATGAACCTTCCAAAAAAAATAAATGAATAAAAAAAAGTTCTCCCCCACAAAAGCAACAGGCATTGTAATAACTGCCTCGATAAGGGGATCAGAGGCGTTGCCGTCAGGTCTTCTAATAATTAACTTGCGCCGAGAACACAAACCCGCTTCTCTTTTGGCGATTTTAAAAACAGCGACTCAGGCGGAAGAGAAGGGAGAGAAAGGAGAAACGGCAACAAACTCGGAGCAGTTGATTTTTTTCAGGTTTATTTTTTTTCCCCTGACATTTCAAAGTCGTTCCCGTTTAAAGTCACCACCTGACTGGCGCTCATTTACTCTCCCGTATTTACTTGGCTCAAGCGGCTCGACGCGCATACGAGCCCCTACATCCATCCTTCACGCGGACGTGGACAGGAAACAAAACCCCCAAAAAGTAAAGTTCTCGAAATGGCGAAAGTCAGACTTTCATAAGTGCACGACACCCAATGGAAATACGTGAATGGATGTTTTCTTTTGAAGCAAAGTTAATCTGCAAAGTTGGTTCTTTGTTTGTTTGTTTGTTTTCAGTTTGCAGGCGTGTTCCTCTTCCTGTGGCACAGTGACAGGGTGGAGCGGTTCTGCCGGGGCGCTGCCGTTTGGATCCAGCTGCAACACCTCCATGTACTTACACCTCCCGTGCAGCGCTGACCTTCTCTGAACCCTTCCGCACCAAACCTGCCCCGACCCCACCCGCCCCGCCCAAAAAAAGAAAAGCTGAACTGAAATGGAAAGCTAAAGTAGTTTCACACGAGCTACCAAACCACCTCTGAGCTACAACCACATCACCAACGCTCGTGGTGAGCGGTGACGACTACTGCTCCACCTCCGTACGGAGAGACAAACAGCAGGATGGATGGATGGATGGATGGATGGGTGGGTGGGTGGATGAATGGCTGGATGGACGGATGGATGATGGAGGGTGGGTGAATGGATGGATGGAAGGTGGAAGAATGAATGGATGGAGGGTGGATCGATGGATGGAGGGTGGAGAGTGGGTGGATGGATGGAGGGTGGATGAATTGATGGATGGAGGGTGGATCGATGGATGTAGGGTGGAGAGTGGGTGGATGGATGGAGGATGGATGAATGGAGGGTGGATGAATGGATGGATGGAGGGTGGGTGAATAGATGGATGGAGGGAGGGTGGATGAATGGATGGAGGGTGGGTGGGTGGATGGATGGATGGAGGGTGGAGGGTGGGTGGGTGTCCAGAGACGGATGAAATGAGATCATTGGACCGTGATGCTTTTGCTACATGGCCATGGCTTGGTGGTCGTTGTTCTCTGTGGGGTGGTCCTGGTCCTGGCGGTCCTGGTGCTGGTGGTCCTGGTCCAGGCGGTCCCGGTGGTCCTGGTGGTCCCGGGCCCCGGGGGACAGTCTGTGGTAGAGCCTCCGCACGGCGTCCCGCGTCTCGGGCGTGTCCTCTGGGTAGCGCGCCTGCAGCTCCTCGTTGGCCACGTAGTGCGTGTCGGAGAACTCAGAGAAGTAGCGGCCCACCTCGGGGTGCCCGATCTCCAGGGGGGCCGCGTGGGGCTCCAGGTTCTCTGGAGGAGAAGAGGAGGAGGGAGGGGTTTGGCACCTTCTACACCATCGACATGTTTCACACTGAAAGGGGCGAGTTGTCACAGTCAAGGTTCGACTCCTTTTTTTGAGATTTGGTTCTCGACGAGTTTTTCAGTTAAATGTGATGACGTCGTAAAGCGTCTTACTGTAAATATCATTTTTAGTCAATAATATGATGACATCATAATGTGTCTTACTGTAAATATCATTTTTAGCAAAAATATTATGATGACGTCATAAAGCGTCTTATTGTAAATATCATTTATAGTCAACAATATGATGACATCATAATGTGTCTTACTGTAAATATTATTTTTAGCAAAAATATTATGATGTCATAAAGCGTCTTATTGTAAATATCATTTATAGTCAATAATATGATGACATCATAATGTGTCTTACTTTAAATATCATTTTTAGCAAAAATATTATGATGACGTCATAAAGCGTCTTACTGTAAATATCATTTTTAGTCAATAATATGATGACATCATAATGTGTCTTACTGTAAATATCATTTTTAGCAAAAATATTATGATGACGTCATAAAGTGTCTTACTGTAAATATAATTTTTAGTCAATAATATGATGACATCATAATGTGTCTTACTGTAAATATCCTTTTTAGCAAAAATATTATGATGACGTCATAAAGCGTCTTATTGTAAATATCATTTATAGTCAACAATATGATGACATCATAATGTGTCTTACTGTAAATATTATTTTTAGCAAAAATATTATGATGACGTCATAAAGCGTCTTATTGTAAATATCATTTATAGTCAATAATATGATGACGTCATAAAGCGTCTTATTGTAAATATCATTTTTAGCAAAAATATTATGATGACGTCATAAAGCGTCATAAAGCGTATACAGTAATACAGTAAATATTGCTGCCCACTGCTCCTGGCTGCCCCCAGGAGCCATTTTACCAGCACCATCCAAAGTGTGTGCACGTGCGTGCGTACGTGTGTGTGCGTGTGTGTGCGTGCGCGACATTAAAGATTCTTCCTCTAAATATTATGGCGACGTCATCGCAAATATCTCCTTCATTTCAGAACCAGCCGTGTGACGTGTCAGTTAACAGTTTTTCACGACTATCTGCTCCGTATGTGGATCCATTTGGATGAATCTTGGAGCACGAGGTGTTTGCGGCAGCGCGGTTCAAACGAGGCGTAAACCGTGTGCGCGTGTTTCGCCGAAGTTGGTGTTCCAGGTGGTTTTAGGCTTCGAAATTCCGAGAATTTCCGCCGGAACAACGACAACAGTAATAGTCATTATAATAACTAATAATAACAAGCACAGTTCTACATCTTCCTGACTTGTGTTTTTCGTGCTTGACAGGACGGCGCTGCGGCCGTGGGAGTACTTTGTCGTATGAGTGTGGAGTGGAAGAAACAAGGTTGGGCGCCCCCCCCCCCCCCCTCGGACCCTAAATCGGGCGGTGCGGTGCGGGTACCCTGTGCGGCGTAGCGGCAGGTGCCGTCCTGCACCAGCACGTTGTAGAAGGGCTGGTTGGCGCCGCTGCTCAGCTGGTTGACCCGCATGGTGGTGATCCACTCCTGGCTCATGGTGCATTTGGGGTCCCAGCCGTAGACCACGCAGTTATAACCCGACCTGGAGGTGGAGGTGGAGGTGGAGGTGGAGGTGGAGGGGGAGGGGGAGGGCAGGGCGTGATGCCAAGATGGAGGACAGTGTGTGACACCAGATGCTGCCGCTTTTATGGATTGGTACATATTGGGAAGGTTTGATCGATATCCAACAGCTGCTTTATGATGGAGGAACACCCAGTTCTTCCGATATGAACATTATCATCATGATGTGGAGTTCACGTCATGTGTAAATGACTACTTATTTAATCAATATATGACTTCCAATCACCCATCACAGCATTTATAACTTGAACGACCGTAAATCTGCACGACGACCACCGCGCCACGCACAGTGGTGTTCAGGAAACCGTTCACGCTTTTAATCTCCGTGGCTGCATTTAACCAGCTCCCTGTCGTCATGGCAGCAAAACCCAAAACCCTGAAATAAGGAAATAATTCTTCTTCCTGTTTTATAAGATGTATTTTGCTTGTTAGATTTTTTTCTTTCAATGAAATATTGTATATCTACTTATTCGGACCCCGTTTTTGATTTATTATGTTATTATTCTACTTTATAAATGTATTGTTCTTTACTTGTTTTACTTATTTTCATGTAAAGCACTTTGACTTACATGCTCTGTATGAAAGGTGCTATACAAATAAAGGTTGTTGTTATTATTATTATTAATAATAATAATACATTTCATAGTCATGTAATCAAGAAATTGTCACAACATACATATTTTAAGTCTAAACGAATGATCCAAAACCACAAAACAAATGAAGGTTCGTGTTTGTTGTCATACAGAACACGGTGAGGATGACGAAGAGGGCGCCTCACCTCTTGTGCTTCATGATGAGCCCCACAGAGTAGCGCACCTCCTGGTGCTCGGCGGCGCCGCGCTGCTTCACCTCGGGCTGCACCGGGTGCTTCTTGTGCTGGATGTGCTCCAGCGTGTGCTGCACCAGGTAGCCCACGGCGCCGTGCTGCGACGGGTCCAGGGCCTGGATGTGCTGCAGGATGTCCAGCACCTGGAGGGAGGACGGACGGCGGGACGGACACACGGACACGGACACACACACACACACACACAGTGTTAATATATAGTGTAAATATGGTCCTTCCTTCATTTTCTTTCTATTCCATTGCTTCAATATTATCGTTGCAGATTTTTTGATGTAAGCTGTTGCTGACACTGCAATTTCCCTTCGTGGATGAATGGAGTCCATCTACCTATCATCCGTCTATCTAAAAGGACCATAGTAAAACAGAGTTTTATGCCAGTTTATTATGGCCCCTGACTATTTTACCTGCTTTTTATTCCATTCGAACAGGAGGAAGCGCCTTTGCTCTGACACAGAATTAACAAAATACAAAACAGTGCAACACTAAGTCACACGCTTCTCACCAAAGCGTTCCCAATCCCAATCCCAATCATTTTATGGTCCGTGTCAATTTAACCTTTAGAAAAATAACCACTTCAACAGTGAATGACACTGAATGTTTTTACACTGGGAACTGCTGAAAGTTGTACCAACGCTGGCGTTAAATTGAATAACTGACGTATTAGACGGTACAGTTAATTCCCAAACATATGCAACAAGCACATAATCAGGGCTGAGATCAGGGCCGACTCTGGTTGAACCAACTGAACAAAGCAGCTTGGCGATAACAGACGACGCTTTACGAGGCTGGAGGTCAAAGCGGCTTAAAGGCATCCGAGCGAGCCCACCTTCTCTGGCCAGATGCCCAGGTGGAAGTAGAGCCGCGCCTGCAGCAGCAGGTACTGGACGTTGTCGGGGTTGATGGTGAGGTAGAGGTCCAGCGAGTCCCTCAGGAGCTGGTAGGACTTCTCATTCCCCTCCCTGCAAACAACCACCATCCAGAATTTTGCGGGGGGTTTCGTGCCAATGTCTCCGGACCCGAGAATGTTCCTGACTGGGTTATGAGTTGGATCCAGGTCAATGACCTGTCTACCCCAATGTTCGTATTTCAATATTCACCACGTTCCTTCATAAACATTGGTGTCAGAATAAGAGATTAGACTCCGATCCAATATCGGTATCGGGTGCCAGTACCGACGTCGCTCACTCATCGGAGATCGGTCCGCCGTCCCCGATCCACGTGCCGATCCAAATTCCATTCCGTAGCTTAGCACCGGACCATGAACCCGCCGTTTTATTTTGCTAATTTAACGGTCTGCCTCCTCAACTCTACAAATGATTAACCTGTAAAGCACAATGCACGGAGAGGAACCGGCAGCTGGAGCCACCGCCACTGCACAGCAGCCTTTCAGCTGTGTTGGAGGGCTGCAGGAACCAAATTCAAAAAGAATTTGAATATTAAAAAAAACAAAACATTTTAAATGCTGAAATTGCCATTTGACTGTGTAATTTTTTTTTAATAAATAAATAATTGATTCTGAACGTTTTGGCCAACTTCAGTGAATCAATTCCCATGTGAGGAGCTATAAAGTTCAATATCAGTTCATCCAGTTTTGTTGCACGGTGAACGCACATGAGAGACAAATAATCCGGTAACGGTGCCAAGTCCGTGCTGGCGGAGACGCACGACGCACCGAGCGTCTCCATCTCCTCCAGCAGCTCCACAGACGTGGTGATGAACGTGGGAGATAAACCCATCACGACAGAATGTCCTCTAGTGCAGAGGTCTCCAACCACCGGCTCACGGACCGTGCAGGGGCGGGATTTCTTTAAGGAGCGTTCTGCAATCAGCAGCAGGAAACGGAGTAAATTAAATACATTAAAGTTTTTTTTTTATTCGCTTTGTTTGGAGAAAACATTGCTCCTGTATATATTAGAATACTATAATAATAATAATAATATAAAATAATATAATAATATAGAATATTAAAAATAATAAAGCATTATACAGATTAATAGGGGAATATATGCAGCCCCATAAAACAATTATAATAAGAAAAAAGTCTCGGTATCGGCGCATATGTATGGGATTGGAACTGAAGAACAGTGGATCGGTGCATCTCCAGTTAGAATCAGAACCAGTTTATTCCACCAGGTACATCCACTAACTTAAAATGATGAGATGATTATTTGAATGATCGTGACAGCCCTACTCGTCGAGCGGTTGGTTAAACTAACTTTAATACTTGCTAATAACTACCTAAGTAACTTTAACAACCTCAATGACTCGTTTTTTCAAGCACCCGGTCGCATTGGACGGCGAAGGCGGCAGAGGCCTGACGCCCTCTAGTGGCTGGTTTCAACACATTTTAACCCTCTCCATTCCAGTGCAAGTCAATGGAGTGGGGGTCAAACCACACAGCCGACACGGTTTCCCCTCCTCTGTCAATCTAGTCCCCGTCGTGTTAAATCGTCCCGAGTTGTTTTCGGTGATATTTTGCCGGCACTCACCCTCTCTTGCCAATGTTGAGCAGGTTTCCCACCATCCGCAGCAGAACCTCCGTGGTGCTGATGGCGCCGTAGTAGTCCTCGGTCACCTGGTGGCCGATCAGGTACTCGCACTCCTTGGCCGTCAGCTGCTTCCCTTTCCCGAAGGCGTCGATGTAGACAAAGTTGTAGATGTCCTGACTCCTACAGGGGTCAAAGTTCAACGTTCTCATTATGCAAACTGGAAGGCACGCGGGCGACACTTGGTCTGTTTTGAGGGACGCACAGATACCGACCCGGGATTTGGTCCCGGATCCAATACTGTGCTCAAGTACTTAGTACAATGTACTGAGACGGACAGACAGACAGACACTTTATTCATTAATCACTGGAGGGAAATTTAACCTTAAAAATAGGCAATAATAATAATAATAATAATAATAATAATAATAAAATACAAATGGCAATACACAACAAACCTCAAAGTTAACAGTGTAGTGGATGACATTTTTTTTTACATAACTTAAAATAAAATATGTAATATACAATAAATCTGTTGATAAACAATAAATATAAGCCTAAAGGTAAAAATGACCTAAAATTAATGAGAAAAAATGGTAATGTACGGTGCATAAACCGAACTGAATTGGAAGACGGATTCATTTGCAACGTGCAATAAAGCCAAGAAGTCAACAATAAAACTAACAATGAACAACAAAAGAATTCACCTAAAGATAAACGACGAACGGCAAAGATTTGGTAATGAACAATGAACCTAATGAAAAGTATTAAACTATAAACCTAATACCAACATGTTGAGTGTTAAAAAGGGTAACCGCCGCCTCCTGCCCATTTCACGCCGGACTCCTAAAGCCCCGTTTAAAGACGTCGTCTCCCCCCGCTCTGCCCCAGGAGACGGGACAGGACCCCAGCGCACGCGTCCCTCTTCCCCTTTCGGGAACGTACCCTCTCGACTTCTGGCACCAGCGCAGCAGGAAGTGATTGGGGAAGTTGACAGGCTCCAGCTGGACGCCCAGCCTCCCGGCCAGCGTCAGGTAGAGCACGGAGAGGCTGATGGGGATGCCCGTCCGGCGGAGGAGCACCTGCACGGGGGAACGGGGAAACGGACGCGCACACACACACACGATGAAACGTCTCCGCGGGGGAAAAACAAAGGTGGGGTTTTTGTGTTTTGGGCGAGGGGGCGGACCTTGTGGATGTAGGAGTTGAGGGGGTTGTAGTAGTCAAATTCATTTCCTTTGTACTGAAGCTGCTCGTACAGGACCGAGTTCAGGGCGCACACCGCCTGGCGCTGCAGCTCAAAGTCCTCCACCACCAAGCAGACGCCTGCGTGGGAGACGGAGAAGAGGGCTGGGTGAGTCGCGGCCTGGCGGGATCCGGCGCGCTGCATCGGCGCGGGGCCCCCACCTTGCGCCGCCCTCAGGCTCGGGTGCGAGTGGTTCCTGGTTCTCAGCGTCTTCTTCACCTTCTCCGTGATTTCGTCCAGCTGAGCCGAGATGCCGTCCAGCGTGACGTCTGCCAAGGGGTTACAGTACTGGTCCACCAGGACGGCACCTGGAGGAGGAGGAGGAGGAGGAGGAGCAGGGGAGGAGCAGGGAAGGATGGGGAGGAGGAGGAGCAAGGGAGGACGAGGAGGAGGAGGAGGAGCAGAGGAAGACGAGGAGGAGGAGAAGAGAAGGATGAGGAGAAGAGGAGGAAAAGAGGAGGACAAGGAGGAGGGGGAGCAGGGGAGGACGAGGAGGAGCAGAGGAAGATGAGGAGGAGGAGGAGCAGAGGAAGACGAGGAGGAGGGGAAGAGGAGGAGAAGAGAAGGACGAGGAGAAGAGGAGGAGGAGGAGCAGAGGAGGACGAGGGGAAGGGGAGGAGGAGGAGGAGGAGAAGACGAGAACGAGGGAAAGAGGAGGAGGAGGATCTTTTCTTTTTTGTACAATATATATATATAATAATAATATAAAGAAAATCGACGTCTTCGGGACCGTTCTCAAACGTGTCAAGTTTAGAGCTGATTTGACCACGTACAGTCGACTTACAAACCGCTTCCTGTTTCATAGCGAAAGACGCGCCGCCCCGCCCACGCCGCTTGAGGAAAACTCTCAATGTTTCATCGTTAAGGTATTTCATCTCCGCCGAGCACGTTTGCGGCGGATCTGATCAACCCCCGAGGAGGAGTTCCAAAACGCCTGCGTAAAACACACGAGAAACGCGCAAAACTAGAAATGGCCGACTTCCGGCCGGGCGGAGCTGATGAAAGCCGACGCGAAACGCGTCCGAAATGATGTGAGCAACGTGCTCGCCGAACGGCGTGAATATCGGAGCAGCTACACCACGTCTACGTCCGGCCGCCAGGACAGCGAGGGCGTCAAAAATGCGTTCAAAGGCTAAAAGTAATGAGGAGGCGCCATCGAGCCGAGGGGCCCCGCCCAAGCCCGATAAATATTAATAACAGAAATCTGGGCGTAACAGAAGAATAGAATCCAGGCATTGTTTGAGAATGTGAAGGGTGGGACCTTCTAGAGCCGACTGCTGCTCTGGAGGCTGCTCCAGGAAGCTCTTCAGGCTCCTCAGGATGTTCTGCTGCCGCAGAAAGTAAAGGATCTTCTTTGCATAGTACTTCAACGTCAGGCTTTTCCTGCGGAGAAGGGGAGGAGCGAGAGGCAGCGGTCAACCCCGGCGTCCTGCGCCGAAAACGGGCGGCGGCGGGCGGGCGCGGCCCTCACCTCTTGTCTGAGTCGAGGATGAAGAGGAGCTCGTCTTCACAGAAGTGCTCCGGGGCCCCGAGGGACTCGATCTCTGCGAAGCTGTCGCCCAGCACCTGGCCAACGCAAGGCTGCGTTACAGAGGTCCAGGTTAGTTCAGAGTGACAAGCGCGCGCACACACACACACACACACACACACACACACACACACACACACACACACACACACACACACACACACACACACACACACACACACACACACACACACACACACACACACACACACACAATAGATAGACAGTTATCTTAGACAGACAGGTACTTGATTCATCCCTGGAGGTTAAATTCACATCAACAATAGGCAGCAAAAATAACAAACAATACCATAAAAACATGAAAAGGAGAAGTGGCGATATCAGAGAAAAAAGTGTAATATACAATAAAAGTCACAGCAAACTGTACATAATAAAACATGACAGGATAATGGGAAATAAACCTGGGGAATTTAAGCTGTAAAACAGAATGTTGACGATAAACCTAAAAATACAAAAATGAACAGTAAGCAGTAAACATGGCGAGGGCAGACAAGTCACACGGCCAGAAAACAATATTATTAAAATTATCCTGAGCAGCTATAACTATAACATAAAATGTTTATTGTATATTTTCACATTTTTCCATCCTCAAGTTTACTTTGGGGTTTACTCTGGGGTTTACTCAGGGTTCTTACCAGGTCCTTAAGGTGCTTCAATTAAGTACTGGAATACCTTGAAAATATCCCACTTTGTGCTTAAGTGCTTGAAAAGCCATTGGAAGAAAATGTGATCATTGAAAACCTGCTGTGCTATTCCCCCTGGGTTTGTTATTCAGAACGGAATAAACATTTTTCAGAGCAGCTTTTACGAGGTAGACGATGGCAGCGGAATGTACATTTAATCCAGCATGTTTGGAAATTGTAATAGTAGATGACAATGATATTAATAATAGATATATACATATACCAATATAATATAATAGACATTGAGGGAAACATTATAATCATATTTTATTTGAAAATGTATTGTAATTGTTTTGCGTGAAAAATAGTGCTTAAAAAATAACTTCAATGTCCTTGGATCTGATTTTATAATGTCAGAGTGAACTGTTTACTGTATATTGCCAATTTATTTTTATATCCGAGTGATTTATTAGTATTGCACAGTTAATGATGCAAGCTGCTTTGACAATGCAATTTCCCCGGGGGTTGAATAAGGTATCTTCTACTGGGTCTGATCCATCCATCCGTCCATCCATCCATCCATCATCTATCTTTCTATCTATCACTCTATCCATCAAATCTATCTATCTATCCATCCATCCATCATCTATATTTCTATCTATCACTCTATCCATCCATCCATCTATCTATCTGTCACCTATCTGTCTATCTATATATCCATCCCTCCGGCCATCCATCGATTCGGCCATCCATCCATCCATCCATACAGCCAGCCATGTATCCATCTATTTATCCAGCCATATATCAATCCATATATATATCCATCCATCCAGCCATCTATCCATCTATCCATCCATCCATCCATCCATCCACTTATCCCTTTCTGACTAAGTGTATCCCCAGCCCACACTCCAGTCTCACATTAAACAGCAGCTGTTGAACTGGGATACTTACGACCTCGGTGAAGAATCTCTTGGAGATGGATTCCACCGTCCTCCTGATCTGGATCCCCACGCTGTGCCTGGTTCTGTACTCCCTCAGCCAGTCGCAGCCCTCGTTCTGACGGTAATACTTCTGCAATCTGGGCCATCTGTGTGATTAAATACAGCCACAGCGGCTTCGGTTTCACTCCGTAACACAACGTGTTGCATGGTCGGGGCTGGGTCGATAGACACAAAAATCTAATATAATTTCTATCTTTCATATGATATTTACACACAAGAAAGATTTGAGAAACAAGCATTAGTGATGTGGATATTGTGACCATTGATTAGAAGCTAGAACAGTGTATGGAGTTCAGAAAACTGCATTATTTTACTGCAATGCTCCTCAAAGGCAGCATTTGACTCTAATGTGATATTACAACAACCAAAGTCCCAGATCCCAGATAAAGCATGGGTAGAAAAGTCATATTTGACAGCCATCCGGTGGTAGCCAGAGGATGTCGGCGAACTGCAAGTCACAGTGAGGTTGGATTTTAGATTTTAAATGTGATGAATCAGCAGAATGTGAACAGTGTAACAGCCCATCTGCGTGTGGGAGTAAAGGAACATGGGATTTATTTACAAACATAGACATTTAATTAAATCACAATCATCTAGGGAGAGTGATACCACACCAATCAGACACGAGAGAGAATAACCCATGTAATAATAACAGAATATTTTTATTTATAACTAACCAATAACAACAACAATAATTATAATAATACAGATATCATCAGAATATCTAATTATTATTATAATTATTATTATTATTCATAATAATAAGCCAGATAATATCAGGATATTTTATTAATAACAACAATAATAATAATAATATTATATAATTTTTAGGAGTCAGTTAGTTGGTCTTTTGGAAAGAAATTTTTCCTAGGACATATTGTGTGTTATCACCAGGTGCGTTGCATTACATTTCACTGCATATATGTATGAAAGTATGTATATGTATGAAAGTATGTATATGTATGAAAGTATGTATATGTATGAAAGTATGTATATGTATGAAAGTATGTATGTGTATGTGACAAATAAACCTTGAATCTTGAATTAATAAGACAGATCACATCAGAAGATGTTATTTATCATAACAAAAACAATAAAGAAACAGCTCATATCAGAATGTTATATGGATAATAACAATAATACAGCTCACATCAGAAGTTGTATTAATAATAAAAACAGCAGCAGCAGCAGCAGCAGCCGCCGCCATCTCTCACCTCAGTCTGAACTGGTGTCCCCACACCTTCCCCGCGCCGTGGCATACGTCGTGCAGCCTCTTGCAGCTGCACGACGCGCCGCAGATGTCCGAGTGCTTGAGCACCGGAAAGCACAGGATGTGCTCCAGCAGCTCGGCCGGCAGGTCGGTCAGTTTCTTGCCGGGAGGCTCGGTAGCAGCGCCGCCCGAGCCGTCGGGTCGCCGCGCTCCGGCGACGCAGGCCGCCATCTTTAGTGTTTACCGCGATGAGCGCATCGTCCTATTTCCCTTTCTGGCGCATGGGGGCGGGGCTTACGGGAGAGGGGCGGGGCCCCGGCGCGCTGGCGAAATGATGCGTTCACGTAAAGTCGAAATTGCGGGACGCGAAATCCCAGAGACCCAAATTATGCGTCTTTCAAAAAATCTACACACACAACATTTTCGAGAATGGAGCGGAAAAATTTGGGGACTTTTTTTTTTATATTTAAAAAAAGTCTAAATAGGATCTACCTTTTCGCCCCTCGCACGCCTTGTCTTAATTCTACGGAGGAGAAGTTGGAAGACATTGTATTGCCATGAGAACAAAAACAACGTGAGTCCTGAAGTTAATCTCGGTGTCTGAGAAAGGAAAATCAGACCTAAGAATCAAATGAATTCAATCGGAATTTTTTTTAATTTCGAGGATTTTTGGTATTAAAGGCTAAATTGTGTTAACTCGTCATTCTGATTGTGATATCTTAATTTTAATCGGAATTTCTCAGAACTTTCTCGATGTAGAAATGTCCGGATCCCGGAATCCCGGGATCCTGGAATCCCGGGATCCTGGAATCCTGGAATCCTGACATCAGATCCTCTCGTTTTCCAGCCTCATGACCAGGAACCACTGGAGCCGTGACCGGATGTTTTCCAAGTGGGAAGCTCGTCGCTCCCAGTTTCTCCGATATGACATGAACGCAGCGTGAGCTGAAAGGAAACGCCAGTCGCTTCAGAGTGGACGGGTGCCCAGTGGGCGCTCACCCTGGCTGCTAGCCGGCCAGCGAGCGTGTCCTCCGCCCAACGAACACCTCCGCGATGTCCCCCGACGGGCACAACTACTCGAACTAGAGCACAGCGAACAAACCCGTTCGATGGGGAGATGCGAGCGCCACCGCAAGAACAGCCGAATTGGGACGTAGAAGTTCTGCGAAGTTTCGACAAAACTAGCAAACGTGAGTTAGCTGCACCCTGGGATGAAGTGGAACCCCGGATGTGTCTTGTTGTTGTTGTTGTTGTTGTTGTTGCTGTTGTTGTTGTTGACATATTGCGAACACGACTTCTCACCCAGGGGGACCCGCAGACCTTGCTGAACACCATGGCCAGTGCCTTGGCAGCCAAAATGGGACTGAATTCCCTGAGGAGGAAGCAAACCAGGAGCTTCATGGTCAGGATCAGCACCATGGAGTCCGACCTGGAGTTCAGCTGCGAGGTACGTAAAAGTACAAATAGCCTGGCACGACAGGGACATTTTCACCTAAGTCAAGTCAAGTTTATTTGTACAGCCCTCAATCACAATACAATCTCAAAGGACTTCACAAACGCACATTTCACATAGAAATCAACAGCCTCCCCTGGTCTGAACCCTCATCCGGGCAAGGAAAACCCCCGGAAAACTAAGAGTAAGAGGAAAAATAAGGAAGAAACCTTGAGAAGGGGCCACAGGAGGAGGAATCCTCCTTACAGGGTGACCAGGCTGCAACGGATGCCGAGTGGGCACAACAATAATAATATAACATGACAAATCATAGGTTATTGTACTTCTATAGAAAGTAAATGTCAAAGCTAAACAGTATGAGAGTCTGTTTGAGTGGTATCTCTGACCTGGGCCACAAGGAAGCCAATGGGGCAGAACGGGGAAAAGGGCGTCGGGCATAGAATTATTTTCAGTGTCTAAACATGTAATTACTTTTTTCTTGTTGTGGTTGTCAGAGAGAAGTTATATTTTTGTATATATTTTTTGTCAATATGTCGTGATATTCACCATACTTATGGATCTTACCAAGTAAAAAAAAAAAAAAAGAAAAGTAGTATGTAAGTACTGGCTCTTAAATGTACTTACAGTTTAAAAGTAAAAGTACTATAGTCATTCAGTGCCATTACTTTACATTACGTCCTCGGTCAGACATTTTTGTCCAAAACATTCTCTAGGAACAAGCAGCACTAGCAGAGTTGAGTTTTTTTTGGTAATAAACAGGGAAAGAAGCTGCTCATGGGGTAGACGGTCACGCCAACTGACAATTTCCAAAGCATTACAAGTTTCCCGAGGCCACAATTACAGATTAAACTGACATTACTAAACAACAAAATTAACAGCTGTGAGCCGTGGAGGCATGGACTCCACCTCTAAAGGTGTCCCGTGGTATCTGGCACCAAGACGTTGGCAGCAGATCCTTTAAGTCCTGGAAGTTGTGAGGTGGGGCATGGATCGGGCTTGTTGTTCCAGCACATCCCACAGATGCTCCATTGGATCTGACCCTAACCCCGCCCATCTACATGATGTAGAAGAAAAGGTGATTCATCAGACCTCCACCTTCTTCCATTGCTTCATGGTCCAGTTCTGACGCTCACGTGTCCATTGTAGGTGCTTTCAGGGGTGGACAGGGGTCAACATGGACGCTCTGAGCGCTCCCATACACAGAGAGCTGCCATGCACTGTGTGTTCTACACCTTTCTATCATAGCAGCATGAACTTTTTCACCAATTTTGTGCGACAGTAGTTTTTCTCTGGGACTATTGATTAATTGCTCATAAGAATTGAATCAATTTAAGATTTTGTCTTATCTATAAAAACAGAACAATCTGCAGTCTTGTCATTGTATCAGCCATTATATCCCACCTCTTGATAGATGCCACTGGAACCAGATGATGAATGATACTCACTTCACCTGTCAGTGGTTTTAATGTTGTGGCTGATCGGTGTATACAGTATATTTGCTTTGAAATTTAGTGTAAAGAAAGACGAAAGTGGATGTACTTAGGCAACCTGAAAAACTTACTTTAGTGCAGTGAATGAAGTATTTGTACTTTGGTACTTTCCACCACTGATTTATATCAGCTTATTTAATGATATAGTAAATAACACAAATGAGATAATAAAATGAATACAAATCCTGAGCTAGGCACTGGAATGACATCAGTGTCTGGCCCTGTGCTGTCTGCACTATGAGTCATTTAGACCTTTTTTAATTTCTTACTTACTGACTTCTACTATTGTTTACTTTCTGTGCGGTAATATTCACTGACTATTTTTATCCAAAACCGCAGTAGTCGCAGGAACCATACCACCGCTCAGCTCCTGCCACAGCCCTCCAATTTGTCTTGTGCATAGAGCACATTCTGTATATTCTATTTTTTACTTTTTTTTATGTTGTCTTGTTGTCTTGTCTGCGTGTCTGATTGGGCAAAACAACACACCAACCCCTGCCAGGTCAAATTCCTCCTACATGGAAATTTACTGAACCAAATGAACAGATTCAGCTCTGGCACTGATTTTCTGTGCGAGTTGCAGAACACAAATTTCAAGTTTTATTTTTCTGAATATATGTTACATAGTATTTGTAAAACCATATGAACCAATAAATTATGAACTTGTACCATATTTTGAGTCACAAGGGAGGTTTTAAGTGCAGTTCACATGTGATTATTTTACTCCGTGTGATGTCTGAATAGTTTTCTAACATTGTGAATGGGATGTTCTGTTCTGACACAAGGTGGCAGCAGGTAACCTGCAGCACAGCTCAGTTATACTTGTGTAATTGCTGTATACTAAAGAGCATTTAGTATTTTTTTCAGATCTGACTTGTACATCTGCAGAATTGCGCAAATTGCTGTTGTGGACAAACTTCAATCTCATGATATGTCCAAGTACAAGAATATCCGAGATACAATATTTATCAATCTGTAACCTGAAAACACATTCAAAGAACCATTTAATGTTGGTGTTGATATTTCTAAATGCAGCCATGTCTCAGCCATGTCATTTCCATGGAATGGAAAAAAATATATATAAATAAATGTTTTCATGCGAGCACAAAAAGGGAATCCAAAATTACTGGCGACGGCCATCTCTGTATTTAGAGGGGAGGGACCCAGCGACACGCGGCTTTGGTAATTACACTCTGGTCGAAGCTCAATTGCAGGTTTTCAATTTCTATTTTCTGAGCTGTATCAGTTGTGGGTTACGTAAACAACAATTATTGAGGCTCGGTCTGCTATGCCGTTAATTTTCGTTTATCATTGGGAATTGGGTTAAAAAGACCTTGAGCTGTGGTCGACATGGTCGATGCATGAGAGAATATTCCTGTACTTTCCATGGGCCCTTGTCCTTCCCCTTGCCTATGAATTAATTCTAATAATTGTCATCATATAATCACTATGTATGAAATAATATACAAATGTACACTTCAAATTATTATTATTATTATTATTATTATTACAATGAATAAAATAATAATAATAATAGAAAAATATATAATAAATAAAAAAATAATAATAATTAATAATGACTATAATTATTTGAATGTAAGGATTGATGTGGCGTTGGGTCAGGGCTGAGGAGAGAGTGGCAAATATTTTAACATCCAAGGATTTTGTGGTTTCGGCTTTCAATACTTAAAACGTCAGACTTTTTAAGTTTAATGTCTACAGGAGAGTCTTGCCGCAGTGCTGTGCTGCTGGCATGGGGGCTGGGATACAAAATCAAATATCACACTCTTATTTCATGTTTTACCTTTATCGATAATTCTAGCACCAATATTATTTATGTAGGACTTTAAAAACCCATCCACGTTTCTACCAAACTACTGGACTACAATGGTGGAAGAGACGCGTCGATTGTTTCACCACTATTTCAATTGAAAACAGGATGCAGGCTGGCACACAAAAACAAAACACAGAGGAATAAGTCAATCACAGTTGTAGGCGAGGGAGTAAAATCAGGTTTTACGTGGGTTTTTTTTCAGACACCAACTGTTATTTCGTAGGCTGTTGGTGGAGCTACCGAAACAGTCCTGTCCCCAGCTGTTTACTAATGAGAGGCATTCATCAGAAGAGTCTATAAAGTTCAGAAAGCTGTACAACTTTATTGTCATGCAGCCGTGAGACATGTACTGCTTATAACCTTGACTGAGCTTGTAAACAATGGGCTAAACAACACAATTGTTTAAATTGACCAGTATTTGATTCATTGAAGGAATTCAAAGTCACATCATTATGAAAGTATCCTGCTTTTATTGCAAATTTTACATCCCAACATAGTTCCAGCTATTCGTGTCAACTGCTTTACAAGACTTTAATAGATGTATCTCTATTAAACAGTGGCACAATGCATTGATGCAAATTTGTTTTATTTTCAGCTTTATCTTTTTTTTTTATGGAATCAATCGGCTGTTGTCCGTTGTTGCCGTTTTTCTCTTCGTAGAGGAAGGAAATTAATAACATGGAAGCCAGAGATCTGATATTACGTTCAAAACAAATTGGCAATTAATTAGCCGTATGTGTTATTTGCTGTGTTTTCATCATTCTTTCTTCCGGCAGGCATGTCTGAAAGCAAGCGTTTCATAATTGTATTAACCAGTCAGTCAATTTATTCATACAGCACGTTGGAAAAGAACAAGTGTTGATCAAAGTGCTTTTCCTCTTAAAGAAGCAGCCATGAAACAGTGGGCAAGGTTAAAACATCGATACTCGAATACTATTTAATTCAGTTAGAAATCTGTAATATTAATACTTTTTCAAACATTTTCCACGTCGATGAAATGCCACCATAGTCACAAATGAATTGGAAATATGTCTGCATTAGACTGGATTTGTTATGTGAAATAGTTTTGTAATGTACAGTGTAATCAGATGTGAAACTGAAAAGTTGGCACAAATTCTCATTATGTATAAAATGTCAATATATCAATACAGAATTATTATCGTGAGCCATCTCACCAATATCATATTGAATTGAATCGCGACCCAAATCGTGAGATTGTGCCCAATATCCAGTGCTAATAGGCTTTTAGGGTTATTTCCCTACTTTACTGCTCGGTTTATTTCAGTTTCTGTTGTTAATTGTATATTTGCGAATTTCCCTACCGTCTGGCCTTCTTGGTTACTTCTAGTTCATTGTCCATTGCCATTTTTTCTTGTTCACTGTTTAAATTTAGGTTTTATTTTATAGTTATTTTGTCAATTTAAAATATTATATTTATATAATTATATTTATATTAATGTTATTTGTTTATGTTTATCATTTAGGTCTAGTGTAAATAACCAAATTTCAACAAATTTATAGTTCATTATTTATCTTTTGTTATTTTATTTTTATTTTTTTTTTAACTTTTTGGTTAAATTTATTGTCAACTCTAGGTTCATTCTACGTGGGGAAATGTATCCATCTCTTGTTTAGTTTGGATTTTATGTACGTTATGTATAGCTTCTTATTTTCTTTTTGTTTCTTTTATTTGAAAAAAGACACTATCTAAACACACTGTTTCTAAACACACTATTACTAAACACACCATATCTATCTAAATACACTATATCTAAACACACTATCCAAACACACTATTACTAAACACACTATTACTAAACACACCATATCTATCTAAACACACTATTACTAAACACACTATTACGGAACACACTATAAACACACCATATCTATCTAAACACACTAACTAAACACACCATATCTATCTAAATACACTATATCTAAACACACTATTACTAAACACACCATATCTATCTAAATACACTATATCTATACACACTAACTAAACACACCATAACTATCTAAATACACTATATCTTAACACACTATCTAAACACACTATTACTAAACACACTGTTTCTAAACACACTATTACTAAACACACCATATCTATCTAAATACACTTTATCTAAACAAACTAACTAAACACACCATAACTATCTAAATACACTATATCTAAACACACTATTACTAAACACACTGTTTCTAAACACACTATTACTAAACAAACTAACTAAACACACCATAACTCTCTAAATACACTATATCTAAACACACTATTACTAAACACACCATATCTATCTAAATACACTATATCTAAACACACTATTACTAAACACACCATATCTATCTAAATACACTATATCTAAACACACTATTACTAAACACACCATATCTATCTAAATACACTATATCTAAACACACTATTACTAAACACACCATATCTATCTAAATACACTATATCTAAACACACTATTACTAAACACACCATAACTATCTAAATACACTATTACTAAACACACTATTACTAAACACACCATATCTATCTAAATACACTATATCTAAACACACTAACTAAACACACCATAACTATCAAAATACACTGTATCTAAACACACTATCTAAACACACTATTACTAAACACACCATATCTATCTAAACACACTATTACTAAACACACTGTTACTAAACACACCATATCTATCTAAACACACTATTACTAAACACACTATTACTGAACACACTATTACTAAACACACCATAACTATCTAAATACACTATATCTAAACACACTATCTAAACACACTATTACTAAACACACCATATCTATCTAAACACACTATTACTAAACACACTATTACTAAACACACCATATCTATCTAAATACACTATATCTAAACAAACTAACTAAACACACCATAACTATCTAAATACACTATATCTAAACACACTAACTAAACACACCGTAACTATCTAAATACACTATATCTAAACACACTATCTAAACACACTATTACTAAACACACCATATCTATCTAAACACACTATTACTAAACACACTGTTACTAAACACACCATATCTATCTAAACACACTATTACTAAACACACTATTACTGAAGACACTATTACTAAACACACTATTACTAAACACACCATATCTATCTAAACACACTATTACTAAACACACCATAACTATCTAAATACACTATATCTAACACACTATCTAAACACACTATTACTAAACACACTATTACTAAACACACCATATCTATCTAAACACACTATTACTAAACACACTATTACGGAACACACTATAAACACACCATATCTATCTAAACACACTAACTAAACACACCATAACTATCTAAATACACTATATCTAAACACACTATTACTAAACACACCATATCTATCTAAATACACTATATCTAAACACACTAACTAAACACACCATAACTATCTAAATACACTATATCTAAACACACTATCTAAACACACTATTACTAAACACACCATATCTATCTAAACACACTATTACTAAACACACTATTACTAAACACACCATATCTATCTAAATACACTATATCTCAACACACCATATCTATCTAAACACACTATTACTAAACACACTATTACAGAACACACTATAAACACACCATATCTATCTAAACACACTAACTAAACACACTATAACTATCTAAATACACTATATCTAAACACACCATATCTATCTAAATACACTATATCTAAACACACTATTACTAAACACACCATATCTATCTAAATACACTATATCTAAACACACTATCTAAACACACCATATCTATCTAAATACACTATATCTAAACACACTATTACTAAACACACCATATCTATCTAAATACACTATATCTAAACACACTAACTAAACACACCATAACTCTCTAAATACACTATATCTAAACACACTATCTAAACACACCATATCTATCTAAATACACTATATCTAAACACACTATTACTAAACACACCATATCTATCTAAATACACTATATCTAAACACACTAACTAAACACACCATAACTCTCTAAATACACTATATCTAAACACACTATCTAAACACACTATTACTAAACACACCATATCTATCTAAACACACTATTACTAAACACACTATTACTAAACACACCATATCTACCTAAACA
The DNA here is from genome assembly GCF_960531495.2 of Zeus faber. Taxonomy (NCBI): domain Eukaryota; kingdom Metazoa; phylum Chordata; class Actinopteri; order Zeiformes; family Zeidae; genus Zeus; species Zeus faber. Next base: position 4,921,989 of record NC_137203.1, read on the forward strand.
TACTATTACTAAACACACTATTACTAAACACACCATATCTACCTAAATACACTATATCTCAACACACCATATCTATCTAAACACACTATTACTAAACACACTATTACGAAACACACCATATCTTTCTAAATACACTATTACGACACACACCATATCTACCTAAATACACTATATCTAAACACACCATATCTATCTAAACACACCATTACTAAACACACTATTACTAAACACATCATATCTATCTAAATACACTTTATCTAAACACTCTATTACTAAACACACCATATCTATCTAAACACACTATTACTGAACACACTATTACTAAACACACCATATCTATCTAAATACACTATATCTAAACACACTATCTATCTAAATACACTATTATTAAATACACTATCTACACACTATTACTAAACACACTATTACTAAACACAGTATATCTATCTAAATACACTATCTACACACACTATTACTAAACACACTACATCTATCTATCTAAACATACTATTTCTAAGCACACTATATCTATCTAAACACACTATCTAAACACACTATATATCCATCTAAACACACTATATATCCATCTAAACACACTATATATCCATCTTAAGACACTATCAAGTCGTAGGAGTCAAAGACATGAGGAACATGAACATGTTGCGTATAAAACCAACCACACCGCTGAGCCTCGTCTTGTGTTTCTGCGCTGCAGGTGAAGTGGAAGGGAAAGGACCTTTTGGACCTGGTGTGCCGCACTCTGGGGCTCAGGGAGACGTGGTTCTTTGGTCTCCGCTACGACGTCAAGGATACGGTGGCCTGGCTGAAGATGGACAGGAAGGTAATTGATCCCAGTGACCGTCCGGCTCCCCGGACGCGTGTCTGAAATGGATGCGAGATGAGCCGGTCGAACGTTTCCTGACTCGCCGCCCACTTGGAAATTCTCACACGTCTATTGGTTTCTCACGGTGGCGATGCATTTTGTCGAAAGGTTTAAAGAAAGCACAAGGTTGAGTTTTTGAACATTTTGGGGAGAAAATACCGTGAAATTGGTTTCGGAAAATTTTATTAAAATCAGAAAAGAGCTTTGTTTTGCCAGTGGGTTGGGGGCCCACTTGCAGCACAGAGCACTAGGTTGAAAATCGCTGCTATATCCAATACAGAGGGCACAGTCCCCAAAAGACACGTCCCCTCCCCACTAAGTCGGAGTCAATTCATAATGAAAGATTAAAGACAACAACCGCCTTTTTAATCAAATTTTTAAGCACTAATTTGACATGACTAATTACATTTCATTTTAAGATTGTTCATTTTAAGTTTCTAAATCTGATTTATAAGATTCAGTGTCGTTTATTGTTCGTATTTGAATACATTTTCATTATTTGTTTTAATTGTTATTGATTTCATTAGTTGGTCACCGTTCTGCCGCCGTTGGCCTGTGAAAGGCAAATAAAAAACACATCAGTATGACTGCTCCACCTGTTTTACTATTAACTACGTTGGTTTGCATGTGACACACATGGGGGGCGCCAAGTCCTTGAAATCCTAAGGAGGGGGGGTTCGGCAAAGAAAGTTTGAATACCAATGAACTAATGGGTACAGAACATCTTTTTGGTATCCATTGGTATCAGGTTCTTATACACCGTCGATGGAGGACACACTGTACATGTAAATACTTATACTTGCATGTTTGATTTTTGTTTATTTACTGTTATTGTGACTTCTGTCTGTAATGCTTATTCCCCCTTTGGGACGTTAAAGATAGATCGAGGAGATGTATTCACATAATATCAATATCGTGAATATCAATATCGTGAAATTTGAGACTAGATATCGTCTGAGATTGTGGTTATGGGAATAATGTTAATTCAGCATCTGTCGTCTTTAAGCAGTATTACAGTAAAAGAATGGAGTTTTCTGACCTTTATAGATTGTTCTAGCTGTTAACAATTGTTTCTCAAATATTTCTTGTGTGTTAAATATCTTATGAAAGCACCAATAGTCACCCCAAGTATGAGTAGTACTAGTCACGTATTGTCTAATTATCCATATTTAGGTTTTAGTCAAAATGCTTGTGATGTTACATTTTTGTGAATATTGCCCAGCCCTTAATTTAAGACTTACTCTACTCCAGGTTTTGGATCAAGAAGTGCCAAAGGAGGAACCAATCACCTTTCACTTCCTGGTGAAATTCTATCCTGAGAACGCTGAGGAGGAGTTGGTGCAGGACATCACGCAGCATCTGTTTTTCCTTCAGGTACCGATGAGAAACACAGAGATTAACATGGAATTATCTTCATAAACATCCTTAAAGCGGCGGTGGGAACAGAAACCGACACTGCAGTGTATCGCGATACTTTCTCTTGTGATGCGCTGTTGACACACAGGCACCGTGTATTGATTTTATTGGCTGTAGCCGTCACTCTCGACGGATGACTTGATTTTCCGGAATTGAGACTGATTTTAAGTGTCGCTGCATTTTAAAATTGCACAGAATAAACATAGTGTAGGATTAATTCATCTTGTTGAAAATATATTTGGCATATTTTTCCAATCACAGATATTGGGATGAATCGTCAAAGACTTTCTCGCAATATCTCATATGGCACAACCGCCTGCATCGTGATGGCATGTGTCATCATCGTATCGTGTTCTGTGTTACCTGGAGATCGTCTTCTGTAACGACAACGTTTTGTATCACACACAGTATTAGGGGTGGAACGGCACACAAATTCGTACCAGACCGTTTGGGTAAAGGACTTTAGGCACGGTGCAGATTTGAACTGAATGAGGTCTTTAGCCGTAGTGAACAATAGGCTTTTTTTGCGGGCGGAACATACTTCGACGCAAAAATATGAAAGTGTCTCTGCCTCGCACTTTGAGCTCACCTCACACACGACACGCTTAGCCCCGCCCAGCCTCAGCCTGGCAAACGTCGTGTCCAATGCAAATGAGAAGCCAGAGCCTCCCTTATCACGAAGGTGGTCCCCGGAACACTTCGGCTTCCCGGTGAAATTCAAAGACAAGTGGATGAGAGGAAAGCAGTGTGCCAAAATTGTTCTGTCGTGATCAGGTGTGTTTTTGGCAACACACCAAACGTGATGCGCCACGGGAATGTGAATACCACCGCAGCAAGGGAAACAAAAAAAAAAAGAGCTGCTGCGCTCATCATTTAAACAGCCTCGCGCTGGTAATTCACATCTCGGGCCGCAGACATAACAAATGCCATTGGTGTTTTTATAGCAGCGGATCTACACCCTACTCAGCTGTTGAGAACACAGGTTTTAAACACGTGTTGAAGGTGATCAAGCCCCGGGGTGGAATTCCTTCTCGTCGGCATTTCAGCCAGAAAGTGGTAGCAGCCCTTTAGGAACAAGCCACGGCTGCTGTTTTCCACGACTTGTCCAAGGCTGCTGTACCACTCACGACCGACGGATGGACGTCCGGAGCCACCGTGAGCCCAGCCCCATTTATGAACAACACATAAGCGCAGATCTGGCGGAGGGCGGAGTTGGAGTGGAAGTTGGAAAGGCCCGGAGCTACAATTCCTGTCACAACAGACGATGCTAGACATATTTGTTCGTGCAGTTATTGAAGCTGGACTGGGCCCCCAAATCGGATGTTTTGCACACACAATAAATTTTGCGTGACAGAGAGCAACAGGACCGGACCAGCTTTCCAGAGTGCCAACAACAGCTGCACACACATCAGAGAGCAGCCTCGACACGCCCTTATTGATGATGTCACCACCCACTGGAACTCCAGTCATGATATGCCAGACGTACCCGGAACAACAAGCAGCTGCGCACTCAGCGCTGACAGAAAAAGGCCCTCGAGAGGAATAATGAAGTAACCACGTCGTCTGACCAGGATGTGAACATGGCAGAGGAGGTGATTGAGGTCCTTGAACCTCTAAAGACCCTCCCAGCACCGATGATCCTCCACATCCCAGCGCTCAGCTCTATGGAACCCAACGAGGAAGACGGTCCAGCTGTGAGGGGAGCCAAGGCTGCCGTCAGAGGGAGCCTGGAGGACAGATAACCCTGCATGTCGTGGCTTCCTCCACAAATACACAGCTATGTGACCGAAAGCTCAAGGCCCTTCCTCGTGTGGATGACGCCTGTCGTGACGGGACCCACAGCCGCCTCATCACAGAGATTGGAACCCTGAAACAGCAGGTATTGTATTGATTAATTTGCTTGCACATGAAATGTCTTCATTGCTTAAATTCAAACATTTGCTGCTACAGTGTCAGTAGTTCTCATAGATTACATTTTTTTTTTTCATTTTATTTTGCAGAGTTAGGAGGCAAAGGAGTCAGTCCAACCGGAGAGGACACCCAGGGGCATCTGAATCATCTCCTCCTGTCAAGAAGTCAGCCATGGCTGAACTGTTTGGTGAGCTCTTCGAGACCCGGGGGGAAACAAGCCTACTCTGCAGCTGGTGAAGGAAGAAGAGATTTCCTCATACAAGGCTGTGGACTGCGTTTCGTCGAATTCCAACCGACTTGTATGGTGGAGGACCAATGAGCCCACATATCCTTATGTTGCCATGTTAGCAAAGTGCTACCTTGCTGTACCTACTGCCTCCGTTCCTAGTCAGTGTGTGTTTTCTACAGATGGAGACATTGTCACTGCCAGCAGATCAGCCCTTTCTGCGCACCATGTGGACAAGTTCATTTTTCTGACGAGAAACATAAAACTTGAATGAAACTGAACGGGGCTAAAAACTGAAACTGTTAATGCTGCACTTTAGTCGAGGTGGAAAAGTTAATTTCTTAAAAAAAAATAAAAAATCTGAGCAAACCTTAAAGCCGGGATGGTTAATGCTGCACTGTAATCGATAGTTCTATTTTTTATTATGTTGTATTTTTTATTATTTTATATTTTGTTAAATTTATTTGTGAATCTTTTCTTTATCGGAGAACTTAGTAGTAGTTTGCAGAAGTATTCTGTTCTTTTATATATTTTATTTTAATTATGTTTCATTTAGAATTTCATAAAAAATTATAAACAGATGTTTAAAAACGTTCACAGTAAACGACAAGAAATATTATGTTTTGCAATTGTTTTCCCTTTACCGAACCGTGACCTCAAAACCGAGGTACATGTGTACCGTTACACCCCTATCACTTATATACGTGGTGTGCGTGTGCGCGTCACATTGAATAAGTCCTTACTGGAAACAACCTGAACAGAGAAAGCAGAACAGTAACATGCTTATTGAAACGTGGCATGGCTGGCATGGCTGGCATGGCTGACATGGCTGACATGGCTGACATGGCTGACATGGCTGGCATGGCTGGCATGGCTGACATGGCTGACCACCGATTGTCAAGGAATCAAAAAAAAGGGGTGCTGGGATCCCAGATTACTCCTAAATAATAACAATAACTTAAATTTGTTTAGCGCCTTTCAAAGAAGCCAAGGTCGCTTTACAGGAGAGGGGCAAGGGGTGGGGGGGCAGATTAAGGGAGAGAGGAACAAAAACAAAACAAAGGAATATCTAGACTAACTAACTAATGGGGAAAGGCCACGGTGAAAGGGTGGGTCTTGAGGGTTGTTTTGAAAGTGTCCAGGGTTGGGGCGTTACGGATTACGGGAGGGAGAGAGTTCCATAGGGTGGGGGCTGCCACGCTGAATGCTCTGTCCCCGAAAGTTCGTAATCTGGTACGGGGGATGGACAGCAGACCCATGTTTGAGGACCATTGAAGTTGAAGTTCCAGGATGGAGTGTGCCGGTAGAGAAGGTCGGACAGGTATTGGGGGGCGAGCGCGTGAAGGGATTTGTATGTGGTGAGGAGGAGTTTGTAGGAGATGCGGAACTTGACCGGGAGCCAGTGGAGGTGGATGAGGGTGGGGGTGATGTGCTGCCAGGGCTTGGTGTGGGTGAGAGCCCTGGCAGCTGAGTTCTGCACATACTGGAGCCCGTCCAGGGCTTTGTTGGAAACACCGGACAGGACTCCGTTACAGTAGTCCAACCGGGAGGTGATGAAAGCGTGGATGAGGATTTCAGCCACGGAGCCTGAGAGCGAGGGACGGAGACGGGAGATGGGAGATGTTTGTGAGGTGATTGAAGGCGGACTTGGTGATGGATCTGATGTGTGACTTAAAGGAGAGGGTGGAGTCCAGGATAACACCGGGTTGCGGGCCTCGGAAGATGTTTTGATGGAACAGCCGCCGACGAGGAGGTGGAGATCTCCAACCTTCCGGAGCAGCGGCTTTGGGGCCACAACCATGAGCTCTGACTTTTTGCTGTTGAGTTGGAGTCATTTTGTTGTCGTCCAGGTTTTTATGGCATGGAGGCAGTTGACCAGAGACTGTGGGGGGAGCAGAGTGGAGGGTGAGGTGCTGAGATGAAGCTGTGTGTCATCAGCATAGCAGTGGAAGTTGAGCAAGTTGAGCTCCGAGCACAGAGCCTTGAGGGACATGGTTTACCGGGGCGTGGGGGGAGGAGGAGCCGTTGACGTTGACAAACTGAGTTCTGTTTGATAGGTATGAGTGAAACCATGACAGAGCTGTTCCAGCGATGCCAAGGAGGTGGGATAGGCGTTTGAGGTGGATTGTGTGGGAGACTGCGTCGAAAGCCCAGGAACGGTCCAGGAGGATGAGGATACTGATGCTACCGGAGTCTGCCGGGCGTTGGCGATCTTGATTACAGTGGTCTCTGTGCTGTGGTGTGCTCTGTAGGCTGCCTGCAGGGGTGCGTAGAGCTCATGGTTGGACAGATGTTGATGGAGCTGGGCGGCCACTGCTCTTTCCTCCTCGGCTGATAACGAACACAAACTCAGCCAGCGCTGATTAAAATAAACCTTTCCCGTAGCCAGTGGGACGACAAGCTAAAGTTCCTCTAAAGGTTTCCAATCGTCACCGCTTGGACTGGCCGCTGCAGGAATACGCAGCCACGTGCAGGAGTTACTCTACGGTTCGATATCCCTGCAACACTCCGGAAACGGAGCGGGTGCTTAAAACTTTGAATCTCTGTTTTCCAGCGCAAACTCAGAGGGGTGTTGTCGCCCCACCATGAAGTCCTTTTAGAAAAGGAGCGCTGGGATCCGTGGTGAATTTTCTATCATTGCAAACAAGTTATTCAGAACAACTGAAAGAGATTAGTAGAAAGAGGACCTAGAAAACAAAAAGAAATGAACACCATCAATTAACAGACAGTTTGTGCATAGCCCCCCCCCCCACAATCGGACACGTTATCGATCAAAGTCTGAGCCGTGAGCGTTCCTCCCTCATCCCACCACGGAGGCCGGATGAAAAACCAGACGTCTCTGTCTGTGCGTTCCAGCTCTAAATCACTGATGGTTTTTGGGTCCCGCAGGTAAAGCCAGAGTCCGACAAGCCTCTCAGAGCTTGTTCCAGACGCTTGGCACAAGGCTTTGTTTTCCTTCCTGTTCTTTTTTTAAATGTTTTTTTACAGATTCCACCGTACAAGGCGGTCTAAGGTTAGGGATGCATGTTCTCCCTCTTTCTCTCTGAAGTGCCAGGCAGGTTTAGATCCTGTGATGTGAGATGGCGTGGTCGTCTGATGCACTAATGTGTATTTCTGCAAAATCTATTTATGCGGCGCCTCGGATGGATCAATCTGAATACTAATTTTCTGTGATGTTAGCACATTAGGAATTGACACCGGAGGTTCTGGATGTGGAGCTCTAGGTGCCAGCGGGGTCCCCAGCAAAAGGATTAGTCGTTCAACTTCACCATTATTTCATTTACATGACATTAGCACCATTGCAGGACCGACAGCGAGGACTGTTTTGATCCTAGTTCCACTGTTCCATAGTATAGACAGATGTGGAAGTTTTGACTAAATCATATCTCACAATATAATCATCAATCTTGTTAGATGGGTGTTCCAGAGGTCGTCTGAAGCATATCACATTGAGGGTCCTTGATGTGGTGAAGGGTTGAGAAGCTCCGATTTGAAGCTCTGATTTACACCGTGAATCATTTCTGCTTTCGCTCTGCCATTCCAATGTTCCACCAGCAGGGGGCAGGCCGCCACAGAGCTTTTGTGCGGTCGTTTGTTGCGCCGCCTCAGATTGTGTGCAGCCATGTGAAATCAATGCACAGACGTATTACTGACGCCCTTTCTGGCCGAATAATACTCTGCGGGGAGTTTCCAGGAAGCCCCGGCTCTCAGTCGTGATTTGTAGCAGTGCTCCCACCATCCAATTCGACCCACTACATTTATCAATTACCAATTAGCATTTAAGGGCTCAGTTATTGGCTCAGTTAATGACTTATTCCCCGTGGGGATGGCCGTCCCCTGTGGCGGTCTCGTTGGATCCAGTCCACTGTGCTGGTTTACTTACACAGTTCCAGACGGGGCCGCGGGCTCCTGTTCAGTAGGGCTGTCGCAGTCAAAAAATTATAGTTGACGACGAATACGAATAACAAAATAACATAAATTATTGCGACACAATTAATAATCGAACTGTCTTGTTATAACGCTGCCACTGTGATAGAATACGCTAGACATAACTCCCGTCTGTTGCAGAGGAGCCATTTATTGGAATTGAACACTGGAACATAAAAATGGCAGACCGTTAATTTTCCCTCAACCCGACGACAGGACTCACCTCATTCACATTTAATTCGATGCGATTGTGGAATCTGACCGTTTTACAAAATGTTCAAATAATTGTGACCGGGCGATGATGTACTAATTATAACGCCTCTGAGAGGAAGCACTTATCTACTCTACTCTACTACTACTCTACATCTTAAAAAGCTTAAACCCTGCTCAGAGGGATTCAGAGTGATTTATCAGTTGATTCTTTTTTTGGGGGGGAGGAGGAAAACCTCTCACACAATGGACTGAGCCGGTCCGCGCCGACAAATGACTCGACGGTTAAAGTGTTTGGCGGCGACAAAGGGTGGAGAATACAAATGACTGGCGGCTCCCGTCGTCTGTCTCCTCGTTACCCTGCTCATTAATCCCCATAATGTCGGGAGCGGGCCTGCATTCAGATAGTGTCACCGGCGTGACAGCTGGATTAGCACTTATCAGAAATGATCACCTCCCTTGTCTCACACGCAGACGCACACAGACCGACAGTTCCAGTCGCGCGCGCAAACACGCGTCGTCTTTGTGGCCTCGGCCCGTGGTGCTGGAGAGAAGCCTCGCAGCCCCATTTGTGAACCAGATTGGGAGTCTCGACCTCTCTGCGCTTCCCGCGATTGGGAGGGATGTCGCCTCCGCCCCCACACCCTTGTTAGTTCACAAGACTACACCGGTGGCTTGCAAATGATGGGCCTGCCGGGCTCAAATTGCCCCCTCTTACCGAAAGTGAGGCTGGAACACGTCTCCGGCCTCGAGTTTGGTACTCCACGTCTATATATTTAGTATTGTCAAAATTATTCTTTCTCACAGTCAACATTGCTGATGTTGAACCTGCGACACTTACCTGTTCTAGATGACCCCAACTCACTTTATGCCTTCATACTCACCTTAAAAAGCACTGGTCTGGTACCAGTCTCTTATCCTGCTGTCTGAAAAGGTTCATAAAATCATCTTGTTCATAACCTTCCCTGTTTCTCCCTCATATTGACCTTTCTGCACCACATCTTCAGAGCATTTACCTTACCTCTGCAATAAAGTAACTGAATTACAGAGGTGATTTGTCCAAAAATCACATTACATTTTGTCTTAAAGTTTTAAATCGGATCTACCCCGCAGACCTTCAGACACCCCGGAGTTGAATTGAAGTGCGACGGTGCAAAGGCAGAACCGGCTGCTGACGAAAAGTGTGTTGAATTTTATTCAGTGCCAGGTTTTTTGCCTCGCCATGATGGCATATTTACTAGCAAGCAGGGTGTTTTTGGAAAAAGTTTAAGCTTGAGGAAATGAAATGCAGTTGGCCTCGGCCTGCAGCTCTTGGCGCAGTGGCTAATAGGTCCCTGTGTGGCCACAGTACTGAAGTCATATCCATTTGCCATATTATTTTTTTCTCTCTCTGGAACACTGGAAAAAAGGGATTATTTAAAGTTGGTCACGGTGGTTGCTGTTGACTCACCCGGTTTAAGCATTGAAGAAGTTTTTAATCTGGTAGATCAACACCGCATGTAAACTGTGTAGCTCTCACTCTCTGATCAAATAGTAAGAGGCAGGTAATGCAAATTGTATGTCTTTCAAAAACCTAATTCCTGGTTAGGATGTGGCAGTTTTGTTTTCCGTCTTAATCTAAAATCGGCCCCTTCAACGTCTCAGCTTAACTCTGTCATGACTTTATTTTTATTTTTTTTAGCTCAAGCTAACTGCAAACTTCTCCTGTTTTTAAAGATGAGCTCTTCCCCCTAAAAGCCGCCTTCAGGGGAGACGTTCATATGCGCCTCCATCATGAAACGTCAAAAAGGCTATTTTCCGATTTGGCAAAATCGACCAGAGATGGCTTGAAAGGTTTCCCTCCGTCGGGGAAGCTGGTCGATTGATTTTTTTTGGTTTTTTTGCCGTTTAGGCGGAGGACGTGTGCTCCCAATTTGATGCAAAGTTTGACCGACTGTTTGCTCGCTGTCCAGGTGAAGAAGAAGATCCTGGACGAGCAGATCCACTGCCCGCCCGAGGCCTCCGTGCTGCTGGCCTCCTACGCCGTCCACGCCAAGGTCAGAGTCTCGCCGGCTTGTTGTGTTGTTTTTTTTTTTGTTTTCTTTTTCAGAAGTCCCGTCTGCTCGCCGTCCTGCACGGTGGGCTCGCCGCCGATAAATTTAACCGCTGGCCCCGCCTGGTCGTCTGTTAATCCTCCGGCCTGCCTATCCGTCTTATCTGTTCATCCACCCATCCGTCTTCCCGTTCTCTCTTTCGTTTTTCACCAAAAAAAAAAAAAAAAAAGACCAATCCTCTTCCTCGGGAGATCAGAGAGTTGGACGCAACCTCAAGCCGGTGGAAAGAAGGGGAGAAGCGGCGCCGCGGGAAAGCGCTCTGTCCTGGTAAACCGCAATCTCGGTCGTTTTGGTTGAAGGCTCCCATCGCCAGCCCCTGAGCAGGAAGCCCCCCCGCGGGCTGCTTCCTTGACAGGTGGACAGGGTCGAGTGGAACCGCGGCTCCATGGTCGCTCGGTGGAGGCGTGCCTCAGCATGCCAATTTAGCCGGCGTCGAGCGGAAAAAAGACGGGCCGAGCGGTTGGGGGGAAAAAAAAAAATCAGTGAATGTGCTCTCCGGACTATCGTGAGCTGCTGTCATCGCCCTCAAACCTGCCGTGACAGGAAGCACTGGGCGGGAGCTGTTTTTTTTTTTTAATGTATTTTATTTAATCAGCCAGTCCATTCCAATCAAGGCCGGTGTGATTAAATTGGCGTAATATGGACGGAGTCAGGAACTTGTTGAGCGGAGCAGCTGCCGAGAGCTTTTTGGCCGCCTCCTCCCGTCACCGTCCTTTCTTTTGCCGAGTTGTTTTTGTACAGAAACCGGGGAGTAGCCCTGTGAAGTATAGTGGACGGCGGTGGGACCCCTGACTTTGCTTTAATGATGTGATTATCCCGAGCTTTGGCAGGGTATAGGGAGGCGTTCAAGGAAAAGCGCGTCGGTAGGTGCAGGAGGGGCCTCGCTCCGCAGTCGAGGCGATGCGCAGATGCATCCAGATGGGAACGATTGCTCCGTCGACTCGCGGTGTGTAATCAGTGCCCAATCAGAGCAGAAAGTGGCGTATAATTCACAACAAACGCAGTGGAGCTGCCATTACCCTGCATGAGCTGAGTAGAGTGTGAGTAAATAAATGGAATGAGGCGAATTAGGAACACTGGATGGATCTTTTTCAGCACGCACGCACACGTGCTGACAAATCTTTAATAAGTGTGTGTGTGTGTGTGTGTGTGTGTGTGTGTGTGTGTGTGTGTGTGTGTGTGTGTGTGTGTGTGTGTGTGTGTGTGTGTGTGTGTGTGTGTGTGTGTGTGTGTGAGATCCAGACACATGTTGTGTGGTAGTTTTTGGGACAGACAGTCTGCAGATGGGAGGCTCTTCTTCCTGCTTATGTGTTCCGTGCTGTCGCAGTATTTCACAAGGGTGTTGACAGGCGTTGATTGTTTTTCAAGTCAAATATGCTCCGGAAGATGTAGAGCAGGGTTTGGCCTGGTACCTGACCTCGGACGGAGAGCTTGACGTAGGCGTTATGCTGCAAGCGAAGAAAACAGAACCCTATGCAAAAGAACCAGCAGCAAACATGTCCCCAAATGCCGTTGTTGGTGTGCGGGATTATCACTCTGCTCACAACGATGCTGTCACAGAGAGATTAAAGTCTTAAACAAAAAGATGCCATCTTTGATACTTGTTTTTAGCGGACGCTGTATAACAAATTCAGTGTCTTTGCGTTGTGTATGTGTTCCTCTATATGCTGTTTCCATTGTTGGTGTTTCAATTGTGGTCAGTAAAGTGTCGATATACACCAATCAGCCACAATATTAAAAGCCGTGACAGGTGAGGTGAATAACATTGATCATCTGGTTCCAGTGGCACCTGTCAAGGGGCAGGATATGTTAGGCAGCAAGTGAACAGTCAGTTCAGGAGAAATGGGCAAGCGTCAGGATCTGAGAGACTTTCACAAGGGCTAAATTGTGACGGATTTCCAAAACCACAGGTCTTGTGGGGTGTCCCCGCTATGCAGTGGTTAGTACCTACCAAAAGTGGTCCAAGGAAGGACGACCGGTGAACCGCGGACAGGGTCATGGATGTCCAAGGTTCATTGATGCACGTGGGGAGTGAAGTCTAACTTGTCTGGTTCGATCCCACAGAAGAACTACCGTAGAACAAATTGGTGAAAAAGTTAATGTTGCTATGATAGAAAGGTGTCAGAACACACAGTGCATCCATCACAGCTAGCTGCGTATGGGGCTACACAATATTAGTGGTCATTTCGAGTGGTTTTAATCTTGTGGCTGATCGGTGTAGATGAACATTCACAAAAATATCCATACCACCTCAAGTGACCAGGAAAAACAAAATACCAGAAGAAGGAAAGCTTTTGAGAAAAGTGACGTCCTCAAGTGGCGTTTTGAGGAGGAAATTAGGTTAAACACGGATATGGCTTCAATTGCTTGTTAACACAAATAGCTAATCAGCCAATCACATGGCAGCAACTCATTGCATTTAGGCATGTAGACATGGTGAGGAGGAGTTGCTGAAGTTCAAACCGAGCATCAGAATGGGGAAGAAAGGGGATTTAAGTGACTTTGAACGTGGCATGGTTGTTGGTGCCAGACGGGCTGTTCTGAATATTATAGAAACTGCTGACCTACTGGGATTTTCACGCAAAACCATCTCTGGGCTTTACAGAGTGGTCCGAAGTTGTGTGAACGGAAATGCCTTGTTGATGTCAGAGGAGACTGGGCAGACTGGTTGGAGACGGGGGAAAGGCAACAGTAACTCAAATAACCACTCGTCACAACCAAGGTTTGCAGAATACCATCTCTCAACGCACAACACGTGGAACCTTGAAGCTGATGGGCGACAGCAGCAGAAGACCACACCGGGTGCCACCCCTGTCAGCCAAGAACAGGAAACTGAGGCTACAATTGGCACAGGCTCAGCAAAAATGGACAATAGAAGATTGGAAAAACGTTGCCTGGTCTGAGTCTCCATTTCAGCTGCGACATTCAGATGATAGGGTAAGAATTTGGAGTGAACAACATGAAAGCATGGATCCATCCTGCCTTGTATCAAGGGTTTAGGCTGGTGGTGGTGGTGGTGGTGGTGGTGGTGGTGGTGGTGTCATGGTGTGGGGGATATTTTCTTGGCACACTTTGGGCGCCTTAGTACCAACAGAGCATGGTTTAAACGCCACAGCATACCTGAGTATTGTTGCTGAGCATGTCCATCCCTTTATGAGCACAGTGCAGCCATCTTCTGATGCTACCTCCAGCAGGAGAATGCACCGTGTCGCAAAGCTCAAACCATGTCAAACTGGTTTCTTGAACATGACAATGAGTTGACTGTTCTCCAATGGCCTCCACAGTCACCACATCTCAATCCAATAGTGCACCTTTGGGATGTGGTGGAACGGGAGATTTGGCATCATGGATGTGCAGCCCACAAATCTGCAGCAATTGCGTGATGCTGTAATGTCGATATGGACCAAAATGTTTCCAACACCTTGTTGAATCTACGCCACGAAGAAAGCAAAAGGGGTCCAGCCCGGTACTAGCAAGGTGTACCTAATAAAGTGGTGTGTGTGTGTGTGTGTGTGTGTGTGTGTGTGTGTGTGGGTGTGGGTGTGTGTGTGTGTACACATTTTATTTTTTTTGAGAGTGTACTGGTGCCTTTTGCGGTGATGTGATCACGTTATCCATCACGATATTCATTAGAGAACTTTACGGTACATTTCATCAGTGTATGTAAATAATCTGAGGTTCAAGATGTGGACTATATTGTGATGTAAAGTATGATAGTAGATAGTTAGTAGTAGTTAATAGTAGTAGTAGTAGTTAATAGTAGATTTTGTCAGATAAAGCCCCCTACATTTTTTAATTCCTTTCTCTGTGAAAATGTGGGTCATGTATTCATATGTTCTTAATTTGGAGCATGAGTCACCGTTTCACAATATCTAAATCACAACACGAGATGATGATACTGAGTTATTGCCCAGCCCTGAATGAACGGTGGAAAGCCAAGTGGTGAGATGTGTGGAACAAATGACATACTCTTTTAGTGTCCTTCAACTGATGGTCCTCTAAATCAGTGGCTCTCAATGTTGCCGTCGTTAGATTTGGAAAATCTGCATTTGTCGTGAGAACATAGAAAATAGAAAGTCTACGTTCACACGGGGCCCAAATGCCTCCATCGGTCGTTATCTTATCTCGACCACTGCTGTTTGTTATCTGTTGCTGTTGATCACCCAGTGAATTAATTGTCACTGTCCTCCAAGCTGCTGTCCTCTGACAATGGATTGTTGTTGTCACCAAAGCGCTGTTTTCCCTAATTGTAATCTAGTTGTGTACAAGACTGCATTTCAGAAATAATGTCAAAACACTCAACCTGTATTTTCTCCGAGCCGCAGCCATTGACAGAGCGTTTCTAAGTCTACACATAATCTGTTATTCAGCAGTTACAAACAAACAAGTTAGGAAGTGAAAGCAATGGGATGGAGCTCGGTAAAAGGCCCCTGGGCGGCTTCATTCAGTTAGCCATTGCATTTGTGTTCCAGTCGCTGGCCTCCCCTCCAGTTTGTGTGTGGGGTGCCTATTTAATCCAGCTCAGTTTGGGGGGGGACAGCTTTATTGTCCCACGGGGGAAGCTTGGTCTGGAAACTGGGTTGAGCAATACCAGCACAATCAAAACACCAATAAAAACACCCCAAAAAAGGACAAAATTATAGCAGAGGAAAACCATGAATACATGCAACCCTGTGCATATGTTTTAATAATACCAACAGAGAATCAGAATTGTGTATTTTATGACTCAACATAATTTTAGAAGTACATTAATAATCCTCAAACAGTAAATTGCCTTTTCCTCTTGTTGTTGTGAGATCAGCCACCGCAGATGCAAGTAGAAAGGTAATTTTTACTCTCTATCGTTTGGGCCAAAGAAGTCAAGATCCTCAGCTTGCTGACAGCCCTAATAACCACTCGGTCGTCCTGTTATAAAGATATGAGACGGTATTTCATATTTATGGAAATGAAGCAGTCCAACTGCATTGAAGATAAATGTCTCCCTTGCTGGATGCATAAAGCGAAGGCGTCAGGCCAAGCTGCTCTCTAAATGGGTCAATGGGACGTTGGAGAATGGCACCGGCCTTCCTCGCCACCGCAATCCGCAAAACCTGCACCCCAAAATTAAATTAAGTTGTAGCATCAGCCATATTTAAATATTGCCGCTACAGTCGGAACCCAGGGCGGTGCACATGTGTTGGTACGTTTACTCACTTTACTCGCATTACAGTCAGGGATGCAAACAACTCGTTTTTCGGCGCGTTGCGTCTTTCACGTCAGTTCGACTTGTGTGAATGGTCAAACGATCCGAAGAGTTTATTTTTTATTTATCTTTATTTATTTTATTTTTTGTTTATCCGCCTGAGAGAACGGCGCCATCTGCGATTGATGAACTAGTGGACTCGTTCTCTGATATTAGGTTAGAACTAAGACGCCGACATGGCTCGAGTCTCTGGTTGAAGGCGCTCCAAAGCAACGCTGGGTCCATGGGCTCGGAAAACTGTAATGCGTGTCGGAAGTGCTAATTTCGCGGGAACCCGGAAAACCGTCGGTTGCCACTATAAGTATATTTCTGACTTTTTTTTTCTCCATACATGTATTTGCATCCCTGTACAGTTAACCAAAACTAAACTAAAAACTAAAACTAGGTGTGGAAAAAAACATTTTCGTTTAAACCAGAGAGAAAAAAATGAAAACTAACTGAAACGATACTGTGTATTGATATTGTTACAAAACTAAGTAAGTTATAAAAAATTAACTTTATATGCAAATATACTAAAATATACGGGAAATGTCTTTAGTATTTTTTCTTTCAATTTGGTCAAATTTGTCAACATGTAGCTGTTGAAATACAATAACCAATTCTTAACTTGACAGCACTGATAATGAGCATGGCTCACACCTCATTTGGTGGAGAGCTACTTTTAAATGGAAAGATTAGAATTTACCATTGTTTACAATGGTAGACAAACAGGACTGTTGAGATTCTTATTGTCTGCGTGTGAGCATATGCACATATATCAGCCACACAGTGGTTTTAATGTTGTGGCTGGTCGGTGTACATTTGGGTGTGAGAGAGCGAGACACACAGGCCAAGTGTGATCAGAGGAGTTAAGGCTCTGTAATAGTTGCGCAAGCAAGCCGTGCGCACTTGGCTTGGGCCAGCGTGCAAAATTCCAATCGCTTCCCCACCGTCCCGACAGCACAAGATTTTTTGGAACAGCGCTGAACGGCCCAGTCTCTTATCTCAGTTGTTTAAAAAAAATAGAAAATAAAAAATTGTTCCATAAATGTAGGGAACAAATTAAAAGAAATACATCCAAAATAAAAACACAGTTACTGGAGCCGGGAACACGGTGCAAAAAACTCCACTCCAAGTCTCTGGGTAAAAAACGAAGGAAAAAAAATAAATTGAAATCTCATAATGTATTATAAATATTTTTAATCACAAGATTTGCAAGATTTCTTCTCTTCTCTCCTCCCGTGACAAGTGAAATGGGACTCGGCTGACGGTGCTGCGACTCTGCTACGCTATACAATGCTATATCAAGTATTGATAACACACTTAGTATTTTACAATTCAGAGTTTTTTTTATTTGAGGGACATGGGCGCTGATACACTGAAATGAACTGAATGGGTATTGTTTCTATAAAAAAATAAAAAATAAAAAACTCCCTCTCTCCCTCCCAGCTCCAGTTTCAGAGCACGTTAAACTGTACTTACACCGTTTAAATGCATAAAACAATCCTCTGTCATCAATGTCAGTCGCGATCAGTGAAGTCGATAGACGATTCCAGCGTAAATCTGCCCAAGCCTAGCGCGCTCTACCTGAGTGCACCGGCGTACATATGCACGTTGCCGTGAAGATGTCGTGGCGATATTCTCCTGAAAGACAGGGGGCGCTCTGCACAAACCAACAGGGGGAACTGAAAGACCTGCTGTAACCAATACAAAGACACCATGAGGGAAGGGTGTGAACAACTAGAAAAGACAGAGACAGCGCTATCTCCTTCCGCCAATTCAAGGCCATCTGGTTATTTTTGTGGTCACACATGGATGGATCGTACAGATTGTGCCTGCGGGCACAACCTTCCCGAACCCTCCTTTTGTCACATTTTCATGATTGAGCTGACGTATAACTGCATAGCATCTTAATTACTCAAAATATGAGTTGACTGAAAATGGCAACCGTATTTTCACTTTCAGAAACCAAAAGCTGATGCCTGGTTGACAGCCTGGCAACCACTCTGGAAAGTTGAGCCCTTTGTTGGATGTATAAAAGCGGCAAATATGAACAGTTGCTAAGACGTGACGGTCCGATGGAATGTACCACCAGAGCAGAGGTCCTCAGCGTAGGGAGCCCCAGGGGTCCTTCAAGAGGCCCCAGGGGGTCCCTATTAGTTAAATGCACCATTATTTAATTTGTAGGAGATTAGCACCATTAGAAAAAGTATGATAATGATGTTTTGATCATAGTTCACAGAATCTCTCCAACTATAGTATGGACACTATGTCATATCAAACGGTGTCCGTGGCCTAATGCGTATTAAATTGAGGGTCCCTTGATATTAAAAAAAAAAAGGTTGAGGATCACTGCGTGAGAGGCTTACGTAAACAAGTGGGGGGGTGTCGGTAAAACAACACTAAAACAAGGTGACAAGCAGAGACGCCGCTAGATTGGATAATGGAATCACAATGTAAATAGACCTCCACACGCAGCCCAGTCAGCTCTGCAGAGCCTGCAGTCTAAACTGCGTAGCTAATGCCACAATTCAACAGCCTCCGCGCCTCAAAGAAAGTTCCCTCCACCCTGAGCAGATGAATCACTCCTTAATGCTTCCTAATCTCCTTTATAACTCACCCGCTACGATTCCTCCTAGGGCCCCTTGGCTCTGCTACGAGGTATCAGTCATTCCGATCGGGATATCTCCAAAGACGCCTTTTCCACCGCGGTGACTTGATGACCTTACCGGCTGCTGACCTCCATCGATCCTCCTCCTTAGCGATGCCGTCGATGTTGCTCGCGTTTAAAAAAAAAAAAAAAAAAAAACCCCGGGGGGCCGATCAACCCGGCAGTTACTGGAGGAAATGCTGCGTGAACGGCGGGGGGGGGGTTGATTTTTGAGTGTTTTTGTAATGTTGATTTCTCTCTCTCCCCCACGTTTGAATTTGAATTTCGCAGTACGGCGACTACGACCCCAATGTTCACAAACTAGGCTTTCTGTCCCAAGAGGAGCTGCTGCCTAAGAGGGTGAGTGATGGCCAGGGCGGAATTGTTATAATTGCGACATCCGAAAACGAGACTAGACATCGTCTGGCGTTCGGTGACGGTGCTATATTGTGTTCAGTGTCGTCTTTCAGGCCAAATTACAGTAGATTAATGTCGTTTCCTGAACCTGAGAACCTCCTCATCAACACCTCTGTTGGTCTTGACGTAATATGGCCCAGCGCTAGTGACAGCTGCTGTCAAATGGTCCCTTCACCTCCATCGTTTTAACTTGTTGTACGTCGGCCTTCTGAGCTCAGGTGCCTCAGCCCTCCCGCCGTGCGCCGTGATATTTGGCCCAGGAAGATCACGCTTTCTCCTCTTGTGCCTTTTTGTGCGCGTGTGTCTCTCTCTCTCTCTCTCTCTCTCTCTCTATTTAAGGTGATTAATTTGTACCAGATGACTGCGGAGATGTGGGAGGAGAGGATCGCGGCGTGCTACGCCAAGCACAGGGGCAGGACGAGGTAAGGGCTTTGCAGGATTGAGCTCTTCTGATTCGGCCTGTTTTCCAGCGGGCCTCCCCGGGGCTCATGTGGAATTAGAGAATCGCATTAGTTTTTATTTCGAGCCGTACCGTAACACCC
This sequence comes from Zeus faber, assembly GCF_960531495.2. Classification (NCBI taxonomy): domain Eukaryota; kingdom Metazoa; phylum Chordata; class Actinopteri; order Zeiformes; family Zeidae; genus Zeus; species Zeus faber. The sequence continues at coordinate 4,941,485 of NC_137203.1, forward strand.
CGGCCCGGTAATGGCAATTCAAGCGGACATAAAAGGGTTCTGGCTTCCGCCGGGGAAAGTGGAGTGGCGTATTGTTTGAGCGCCGGCTTCCTCGTTGTGAAAAGACAATGTTGCTGATCTTAAACAACAAGTAGCAATAAGAGCCGCTTTCCCCCGCACAATTACCAATTCACCCCGGTGGCGACCGAGGAGGCTTTGTGTTCGGTGCTAAGCCGACCGGCGTGCACCGGCATTTATCACACTATTTCCACATGTGAGAAATAAGGGATTAGGGGATGTCACGATCGTGAAATTTTAGTTGGCAGTTAGTGGTCATACGTATAACTGTGATTACAATTTTGATTGTCTTTTATGTTAATTTTGTGCCACTATCATGGTTTAAGCCTAAGTACGGGATAATGGGCAGCCAGCCGGTCGTTACCGCAAAAGAACCCCCGGCAGGGTTATCAGGACCCCGACCCAAGGCGGAGGGTTCTTTCTCAGTAAATTAATACATTGACAAAGAATATTTATTGGAAATAATTGTATTACCAGTATGCCGAGTTTAACAGCAAAATAGAAAATCACTGCGGCGCCGCAGCAAACTATTCCCCCTTAAAAAAAAGCCTGGCTCATCTACTTATTTATTCTTATGTATTTACTGTTTTAATGTGAAATCGGACGACATGAAAGGAGTGGTGCTGAATGTCGCTTTGGGGATTTGGATATCGACATCTACGCCTATCGCTTCAAGCCTTCCATTGTAGTCTCTTTGCAGTGTAACAAGATGGCGCCACAAGCTAGTGTTAGCAAGGGCGCTCATGCAGGCGGCGTGGCGCGAGGCACATGAGGTCGGGCGGAGAAGCGGTTGCCTGTGCAACAGATCGGCGTCCATTAGAAATAATTATAAGAATTATAAATCATTGACTGCTGATTTCCGCTATTCACAAATCTTAATCACGTATTAGCCAGAGCTGTGTCATAATAATAATAATAATAATAATAATAATAATAATAATAATATAAAAATTCACATCCACCATATGAAGAGGGGACATTCATTGACATTGAGCTTTGTAACAGAAAAATTGGCCTTTGGATGGAAACATATGGTTGTAGAATTGAACAATCTCACCTAATGATGGCGATCAGCTCAAATAATTGTGATCACAGGACATCAGACAGCTCTGCAAGATACGAACAATATACACGGCCTGTTTCTTTCCCTCCCAAGAAATCCTCCTTGGCCATTTATTATTCCATTCACACGTTCCAACATCCTGACCGTGGTTGGACCTCTTCAAGAGGCTCCCTGCCGTCACGCTCTGCTCTCCTCCTTTTAAAGATACGATTTAGCTGAAACCATCAGTTTCACAGCCAGTCTTATGTAACCGCCTATTATTGGATATAAAAGTTCAGGCATCATAGTTGTTTTATTTACTTATTTTTTCCTCCAACATTTTATCATCAAAGTATGTTAATGATGTTGTTATTTCCGCTGACTTGATCCTGAAATCACAGCAGACCTGGCAACCGGGCGGCTGGGGACGGGTGGGCGGGCGGTTGGGTTATTTTTCGCTATCAAGGTATTAAGAGTGTTTGAGGCAGAATTAGTCTCCTCTCCCACCGTGCATGACCCGTAAAGCCTGTTAGTGGAATTATGCGTGTGCACGGGTGTGTGAGCGCTCGCGCGGGTGCGCCCGTGGCCGCGCGCGACAAGAGTCCTGCTGATATTTTCAACCCTCCTCGGCCAAGTTTTATAGAGCGAAACAAAGAGGGATGAAACATGTTTGATCGTCGCCTCTCCTCCTTTCTTCCTCCACCCTTTCCCCTGATCCCCCCCCCCCCAACTCGCTCTCTCGCTCTCTCTCTCTCTCTCTTTCTTTGAACCAGGGATGAGGCTGAGATGGAGTACTTAAAAATAGCCCAGGACCTGGACATGTATGGCGTCAATTACTTTTTCATCAGGGTGAGCCGAGGCCAAGCCTCTCTGGGATTGGAAGGTCGTTTTCGTGCTCGTACGGCAGGAATATTTACACCGCGTTCCCCGCTTAAGCTCCGTATTAAATGATTCATTCCTGTGACTCCTTTTGTTTATTCAAGTATAATATCGGCGTATTTAAAGTGGTAATCCATACGATTATTTTGTTAAAGATAAATACCATTCAATGTCAATTCAATGTGTTCAAGGTGCGCTCCTCCGTCAGCTGTTTCACAAATTGCTGATGTCAACACGGAAGAGCATTGTTTGAGAAAGGAACGGCGCCGAAACGGTTCGCAAACAGTTATCCCCGTAACCTCGAGTGAACAGGAAAAGAAGGGAACCATCCATCGATTTGAAGAAGGCAAACCTCCAAGAAGATGATTTGACCGTGAAGATGATGAAGCAGGATGTTGGAAAACTTGTGGTGTAATCCACCCAAAGCTGACAATCTTATGGATTACCACTTTAAATAATAACAATTTAGTACTCAAAAATTGTAACTTTCCCATTCATATGATAATAAATATATTATATTTGTGTGGTGTTATCAGGGTTTAAGATTAAAATTGAGCACAGCAGGGTTTGTCAGTAAATCACTTGAAGTTTATTTTGGCTTAATCTTTAAATGGTAATGACGCGCAGCAAATAGGAACCCGCTGGAGATGGCTTTGCCTGTGATTAATAAGCGTTCTATAAAAAAAAAACAGGGCATTTAAGAAGACATAAAAACCACCATTGCATCGCCGAAACTCTGCGTTATCAATTCCGCAGAGCGTCAGATTTCAGGTAAACAAGTAGCGGAGCAGGCCGGCGCCCGCAGCCGCCGCAGTTCCGCCGAAACGCAGACTAACAAATAGCCTTCACCTGGCAGCGCCACCTTAATGCCACCTCTGTCGGATCAAGTACAAATGAGAGCCGACTGGAAGAGGGGTCCCTGGGCTACTTATTAAAGTCCCTTAACAGCCGTCTGGTAAAGGCTTTTTTTTTTCTCTCTCTCTCTCTCTCTCTCTCTCCCCGTTTCACCTGCTCCTCCATTTACTCCAGAATAAAAAAGGGACAGATCTGCTGCTGGGGGTGGACGCCCTGGGCCTACACATCTACGAGCAGGACAACAAGCTGACACCCAAGTGCTCCTTCCCCTGGAATGAGATCCGTAACATCTCCTACAGTGACAAGGAGGTGGGAGAGGGAGGACACTTTGAGGGCGTGGAGGCGGGAGGGCAGCGTGCTGGTGGCCGCAGAAATGAAAATACAAGATGTTCTTTTGATATTGGGATGAGAATAGTGACGGATCACAAGACAAGAGGTCCATCAATCATTCCAGCAGGGAGAAAATGTAAAAGCATTTTTATTATAGCGGCTTATATGCAAGGCAAGATGAAAACCTACACATTGCAGCATTTTGGAAATGAAGACAATATAATAGAAAAACATATATAAAAAACAATATAATTAAAAAAATACTATGCATGTTTTTTTATTAGAATGTTTTTCTTTACCTTGGTCATTATCCGGTATTCCAGTATCCAGTAATTGTTATGTCTTACTCCCAGTATATATCTCTGTATATTCACCCATCTGTATGGGCGGGGTATAAACCGAAATAAACAGATACCCCGATATTGACTATATTTTGGGGTGACTGCTTTCGTAAAATATTTACACACTAAGTATTTGAGAAACAGCGGTTAGTGTCGGGGATATTGTGACCAAGCAGGTAGAGGCGTTTAGAACAGCTAGAACAGGCTACGAAGTTCATACATTGGCTTTATTTTACTGTAACGCATCCGCATTTACATTTATTGATTGATCGTCATCGACACTTTGTCCAAAGCAACTTACATGAGAGGCTGGAAACCATCACGGCATACATCCACGACTGGAGCAACCTCAAATCTGAGCACCTGTTTCTAAATTCAGCAGGATACAAGTGCATGATTGCTGTAAGGAGATAAGATGATAAGATATGTTAGTGCAATATAATAAGTACTCATATGTTGTGAGTGCATTGTGCCAATACAACTTCAAAACAAATTGAGTCAACAAGAACAGGAATATAAAGTCATAGCTGGGGTAGGTAAGTAAAGAGCAGGGTCTTCAGGTGTAACGCAGCCAATCAAATCCCAGACGACACCTCGTCTCATATCAAAATATCAATATTATATTGATGTGTCACCCAGCCCGAGCATCTGTTTCATCGCTCTGCTTTTGGTCCCGCAGATGAAGGCAGCTTGCTGCAACACATTGGTGCTTGTGTAAATCCTGCCTTCCAAAAAGAACACACAATGATAAACACAACACATGAATTAGTTATTTTTAGAAGTCCGTGAATCTCTCTGCTCGTGGTAGTAGGGGGTTTGGGGGTCTCCTGGAGCATCACTCGGGGACGTTCTCGCGTTCACACTCCGTCTCTTTACCTTTTCAGTTTGCCATCAAACCTCTGGACAAGAAAACCAATGTTTTCAAGTTCAACTCCTCCAGGCTGCGGGTCAACAAGTTGGTGAGTTCAGTATTCCAGCCTGCTTTCCGTTGCGTCCTGGGAGAGCGCGGTGTCTGCTTTTGGATCTGACCGTCCACCTCTTCAGTCGCGGTATTGAGATGCTACCAAAATACTTGTTGTTTTCTCAGCCCTGGGAAATATCAAGAAATGTTCCCGTACTATCATCGTTTAGTTGGACACTTTATTGCATACGGAAATAACACTTAAATGTTTTTAGTAGTAGCTCTGGGGAGTTAGTCATTACAGGGCGGTTGAAGGGGATTGGACCTTCTTTCTTCTTATTTATTTTATTTTTTTTGCCTTTAATTTTTTTAATTTGTGACGAGCCACAAAAATAACGAATCTATGTCAGAATCTTCCACACATGCTTTGTGCAGTTTTTAACCAGTAGGTGGCGCTGAGCCGCATTTACTATATGTAACGCCGATTTAATCACATTTGCAAAGAAAGGTTAATATTATGCCCAGGAATGTGGTTCATGAGGGAACAGTCAGATACTTCAGTTAACACCAAAAATAAAATAAACATTCTAGTGCTCCAAACTTTATATATAACCATTATTTATTCACATGTTTTCACATGGACCTTGTAACATTTTTTCCAGTTGGTGTTTTTGTTTTGTATTAACGCTGCACGGCATGTCGTCACCAGACCAACGATGAAAAATGATTGCGCTGCGGCAGGAAAAGTGTTCCATTCGTCCTTGCTGATAAAATAATAAAGATGGAAGAAGAATTTAAATCCTCGGCTGGAGCAGCCAGCCCGGCTTGCGAACAAAAAGGGCCACACTGGGTTTGGGGGGGAAATTTGCTTCTGTGTTTTATCTCCCACGATTCAGGCAAGAAGGTCAAAGCAAATTTCACCCTTGTGTTTTCAGTACTGAGGTATTTATAAAATATATTTATATAAAAAAAAAAAAAAAAAGGTCTCTTAACTGTAGTAGTGTTAATTATGCCTTGAGAAGGTTTACCTGGCTGCGTATGTGATACTTAGGGGCTTGATACCGTGACAAAATGAACTTATTGTTTGTCGTTTTGGACAAAAATTCTGATGGATGACTGTCATAGCATCTGAGCTGCCCGCTGTATTAACTTAGTACAACGCTGCGGAGGGAAGCAGCAGCCTGGCCCCTGTGATATGAGGGAAGTACACCTTCCAACATCCCAAAAGCTGAGTTATATCAGATGCGCATCTTGACAACAGGTGTAAAGATACGAACAAGATAGGAGCCGTCGAGATCCGCATTCACGGCATGGAGCTGAGACAGTCGGCACGCGGCCCGTGGCCACGTCGGTTTTGGGCGCGGGGGCGGGGGCGGAGGCGGTGCCGACCTTTACGCCTCCTCCAACGACTTCTGTTTGCTGTTCAGATCCTGCAGCTCTGCATCGGGAACCACGACCTGTTCATGCGCCGCCGGCGAGTGGATTCTCTGGAGGTTCAGCAGATGAAGGCCCAGGCCCGGGAGGAGAGGGCCCGAAAACAGGTGCCTGGGGGTGGGGGGCGGCGTGGTATCAGCATTTTCAAGTTGAGGTGAAACTCCCAAAACTTAAAGAGTGTAGTATTGAGAAAATTTCCAGGGCTCGCTATTAACGGTTGCCCCGGGAAACCAGATAAGGGGCTGTCGTCAATCATCCTGTGTCGTACTTGCCCCATTAGGAGACACTTTTCATAATGTAAACGTCTTTATCGCCCCATCCGGCTCTCCCCATCTCAAAGACCCCCGTTTATGTTCACGCTGTATTTCTCTCAACGCCATGATGCATGGGCACATTTTTAGGGCTAATTTGTGCCAGAGGTATTTGGGAAGAGGTCAGTGGGCACTTGCAAGTGACAAAGGTGACGTCTGGGGGAGTGAAAATGGATAAAAAATAAAAGCCGCAAGCAATTAGCTAGCCAGGGAGCAGATAAGCCGAATAGGTCAATTTATTTTCAGCAAGATTTGGCTTTTATGAAGCCAGAGCTGATGGTGGCCATGTGCAGTGGCGGTTAAGGTCAAACATTTACATGCACTGTTTGCTTAATTAAACAGATATTTTGGAATACATTTAAATTCATATGAATGTCAGAAAACTCGAAACTACTTAATCACTGTCGCAGTTTATGGGGGAAAAAAAAAACAAAAAAACGGAACTTTATTTTTTCCACTGGGTCGTAGAGTACGAATGATTCCTCTGGGGTGGTTCTACGCCCTCAGAAAATTATCCACGGCTGATTTTTAATACGTTTTCACAGAGTGGACAAGACTACTCTGCAAAAAATGCTGCATTTTCATTATGGACAGGGGAGACCATTGGAGAAAAAAAAAAAAAAAAAAATGCACATATTTCCAGTGTACTTCTATTACTTGTTTATTTCTTCCGACATTATCATGTCAATACAATCTGTCTTATGTATTTACACTATTGAGAAATCACATGTGAGTTCTTCCAGGCTGTCTACCTCTCCTTCCTGTCTTAATCGTCTCTTGTCGTGTTTTTGTTGTTCTTACATAAGGTAACACTTTATTAATCTCCCGGGGGAAAATTCAGGTTTGACAGCAGCAAAAACAGTCAAGGAAGAGATTTTTTTTAAAAGGCGAATAAAATAAATAACACATCCATTAACAACGCTGACAGGGAGTAACAGTATGCTGACTACAGTGATGAGCCCAGTACGGGAAGGTGGTGGTTACACTAAAATATGTACAAATTTGAGTATCATATGCCATGCAATAATAATCATAACAGTAGCCCTAATATTTATGATCCAACGTGGTATTGTAGATGTTAATGAATAATCCCAATATTGGCATGCGACACGGACAAATAAATAATATTTTATCGATACACCTAAGCTACCGTTGGTGCTCAACAGTACTGATACTTTCGCATCAGACATGTTGAAAGAGGAAATGGTTCTTTATTAGAACGTCTGTGCATGAATGGTGGTGTGGTTATTTTGACGCATCGAATGAAATTGCTTCCCGGGAGTGTGTGGTGCTGGCACCGCTTTCTATCAACGAACGTCACATCCCTCCCTCCGAGTGAAGGGTTTGGCAGTTGGACCGCCGCTTCATCACAAAGGGTGTCCGGCGCGCCGAGATTGACCGGTGGCTTTATCGATACGGACACAACTCAAAAATGTTTGACGCCGTCCGGTGAGACGAGGCTGAGGCCGTGCGTCTGGGGCCGGGGATCACAGCGTTAAGAAGCTCTTTTTAGGAGGCTGTTTGTGTTACCCACATCACACACAGCCTGGAATCCAGAGTCATTTTCATTCTGATGAAGTCCTCATCCTTTAACACAAGGCAATTTGGAAATGTCTTCCCCCTGTCAGAAGGTAGTCAAATAAATTGGATAAATCTGACAGTTAATGCTGATAGCAGCATAATTTATTTCGGAGCTTATCAGTGTTTTTGCTGCCGACCAATCATTAACCACGACAGAAAAATTGCCTAGAAAGCTTGATTTAATTTTTTTTTTAATAATAATAATAATAATAATAATAATTTATGATATAATCAATTATATAATTCAATTTTATTGTTTACATTTCTGATGGATTTGAAAATTGTAATAGGGATAATTCGATAATCCCGTATATGACTGAATTTTTTTCTAATACACATCAGATGCTGTCCCGAAAAATTAGCAATTCTCATTATGTATTAAATGTCAATAATATTGTCTATTCATATCCGGTATAATTGAATTTATATCGAAGTTGATTGTGAGATCCTGTCAAATATTCAGTCCGGGCATTGGCCACATGTCAAACTAATGCATTGTCTTTACCTTTAATGTACAGTATTCTGAGCTGCTTTCTGTGTTCTTTTTGTGTATTTCTCTCTCTCTCTCTCTCTCTCTCTCTCTCTCTCTCTCTCGCTCTCTCTCACCAGGTGGAGAGGCGACGTTTGGAGCGTGAGAAGCAGCTGAGGGAGGAGGCGGAGCGGGCCCGGGACGAGCTGGAGCGGAGGCTGATGCAGCTGCAGGACGAGGCCCACATGGCCAACGAAGCCCTGGTCAGAGAACGCTGACATTCATTAATATCCCTTTTAACCGCTGTACACGTCCTCGTGAAACCCGCCTAGCGTCCCCCTTCATGGCCCAAGTCCTGTTCCCAACATGGAGCCCAAAACACATTTTAGTCGGGCCGCCATGTCAACAATGGGCCCCATATCGATCCGTCATTCTAGGAATCTCTGTCTGTCCGTCCGATCCTCCCTTAAGTTCTAATATGCCTACATTTTCACATTCGGTTCTTATTTTTTTATTGAAAAGTTGTCCTTACATTTTGTTAAACTGGGCCAATTTGAATGGGCATGCACGGGCAGTTTCATCTTTTTGTGAAACTGTGCCATTAAAATGTCTTAAAGTCTTGCATTTCTACCAGTTATAGTAAGCATGGAACTCTGCCGACTTGGGAGGGAGAGCGCCAAAGTCAAAAGCAAGTCGAGGAAACCAAAAATGACTCCTATTCCGTAGATGACAACCATGTTCTGAATTTCAAAAGGTTTTGAAGTGAAAGGCTGAACTTTAAGCAAGTTCAGCCTAGTACTAAGTATAACCAGTTGTCTTCCAAACTGGAGTTCACATAGAACGCGTCAGGACATTTTAGGTGTTTTTAACTCTGACTCCACCCAAAACATCAAGCAGGCATCTGTTGGCGACTTGGCTTAATGACTTCCATATTCCAACTCTTTCCAAGGACAAAAGCTCAGTTGAAGTACTTTCCTGAAACTAGAGTCCATCAAATTTGAGTATTGGGTATTGATTGGTTTCGCTCCTTGCAGGTTGTGTGTCTTTGCTCGTTGCCTTGGGGCCATGGCGGGTTTCTAAATTTCTGCTATGCCTTGAGACTCGGTCACGGTGGTTCTGGTTCTGGTTCTGTCATTTTGGAGGCTGTAGTTGTTGTTTTCTTTCATCCACCTGACTGTTCCATCCTGTTGATTGTCTGTCTCCGTCCCAGTCACCGAGCCTCCTTGCCGATGCAATTAATTTTGTTGTTGTTTGGCGTGTGCTGTTCCTTGGGCTGTACCGTGCTCTCAATTCTGTCAGTCGACTCGAATTTGGCTGTTTCACACACATTCACGGGCGTACAAATATGTTGATGATTCCTCTTACTTATGATTCCTCATTGAAATGTCATCCCTGTGCATTGTTGTCAGCTTCTATCTCTTCCATTCTGTTGTTATGATGCACACTGACTGACAAAACGACTATTCGACTTGAAGAACCTCAGTCGACTTTCGGGGGGGCAGCCCTGCGCTTGACACATGAAATAATAGTGCAGTTTTTGTGAGACATTTATCTAAAAATTCGGGCGTCTTTGCAACTCTGAGGCGCAACACCACCCGGTGAACAAGGTGCTAATTGTCAGTTGTGACAGTCCTCCCCAACACAAGAGATACACACACGTGTAAACAAAAAACAAAGCAGACAAACAAAAAAAAAAAACTCACACCAATAACTCTTTATTTTACTCACTTGGCCCCCCCGCCCCTCCCTGCACCCTGCCGCCCAATTACCTCCTCTCTGTGCCCCGGTCCAGATTAAAACCATGGGAGTGTGAGCCTTTGTTGTTGTGGAATGAGCTTCCCCTCCCCGAGTGTCAGATCAGCAAAGACATGTTATCGGCGCTGACGGCTGCCAGCGTTGCTCAAAGACACTTGGACACTTTCTGCCTCCACACCGTGACTGATCTCTCCATCCCGGCTTTGGAGAGATCTGTTCTGATATGATGTTTTTTTTTTTTTTCTGTTCTTAATTGTGGCAAGTGTACCTTTAGCTTGTTTGCCGTTCTTTCTATGTGTACGATGGGTTTTTAAATATTTGCACAATGCCCTGGAGGTTTTGAATGCACTTGAATTTTAATTGCATTTTCATTTTTCAAATGTGGGATTGAAAAATATATATTCAGTTCATTTCAATAGCATATTCTTTCTTTAAAGATGGCTACAGGCCACATATTTTATGCTCAAAACTGCCAGGAAAAGTCTTATCGAGCAGCCGCAGAGTGCCAGAAAAGCGAGGCAATTTATCTTAAATTTTATCTGAAATTTATCCCCAAAAAAATACTGTGACCTTAAAAAGTGTGACATGAATAGAGCCTCGCCGGCTTGACTTTATCCCGTTTCCAGCTGCGGTCGGAGCAGACGGCCGACCTGCTGGCGGAGAAGGCCCAGATCGCGGAGGAGGAGGCCAAGCTTCTGGCCCAGAAAGCCACCGAGGCAGAGATGGAGATGCAGCGCATCAAGGTGACGGCCATCCGCGGCCAGGAGGAGCGGCGGCTCATGGAGCAGAAAATGCTGGAGGCTGAGATGCTGGCCCTCAAGATGGCCGATGAATCCGAAAGGAGGTGTGTGTGTGTGTGTGTGTGTGTGTGTGTGTGTGTGTGTGTGTGTGTGTGTGTGTGTGTGTGTGTGTGTTGGCGGGGGGTGACCTGGTAGATGGATATAGGACGTACATATCCTGCATGGAGAAGTGCATGTAGTTTTGTCTATGAGCTGAATTTCTGGTTTATCCTCTTCAACACTGCTACTCACTCAGGTTCAATCAATTGAGCAAAAATCAAGGGACTAAATTGTCAGCTTCATTTTATTTATTTTGCCAGGGATGAGGATTTTGCTGGTCCAGTGTAAAACCAGACAAAAGATGTACTTGTTTTCGGTGCTTTTTAGGCTTCGGATGACTGAAAATCTGGATCGGCAAAAGTACAAAGTGGGTTTCGTCCAAATCTGTTGATTAAATGTTCTCAGAAAGAGAGAACATCTGACACCTTTTTCACTCTGTTGTGCCACTTCAGCACCGTTGTAGTCAAACCAGTTCTTCAAGGACTCCACTCAGTCATTTAGCACTCGTTAGAATGAAATACCTTATGTTGCCCTTTAAGACACTCATGGCTTTAAGGCAAAGCCAACTCCCTGCCGGCTGAACAAAGCACATGGTGAATTAATCTCGTCCTTTTTGTAAGAACGCTCCCAGCCTAATACTGTTTTAACCAGAATGGACGGTGTTATGTCGACATCAGGGATGGATTTGGGCAAAGCACTGCAGAGTTCCATTCATCGTCGCACATTTTGGGTAGAGTCGGCTCACTCGCTTGTTTTGCCGGAGCCAGCGTGGTGTTACGGTGGAGCAGCCTGATTCTGATCTGGTCGCGTGGAAGCATTAACTTCAGTCGCCCCCGCTAAGGGGCCGTCTTGCAGCGTCCTGCCGCCTCTTTGAGCGTCTTTCAAAAGTGCTTAAGGAGGCGGCGACTGAATCACTGTTTCTCTTTGAAAGCCTCGCGACATGAACGTATGGCAGGAGCGTGTAACTCCAGAGCGGCATGAGGCTGCCGCTTTCCAACGGATATAAAATACACCCAATTGGACAGGCCAAGGGGTAATTCTTCCTCTACAAGCACCGGCTCTGACAGCATTACCTCTTATCACAGTAAGGCTTGAAAATACCCCTGAGTTCTCAATTGTGTGGATGATATAATCAGTTAAGCCGAGGGGGTGTGGGTCTGTCCCGTTTACGACAGACCCACGGCTGCTGGGCAAGGATCAGCATGGAACCCGTTGCCCTGTTTGCCTTTGGCTCCTTCACAGAGGAGATTGTCAGGGTGGGGCAACCAGTGAATGAATTGTACACAAAAAAACACATCCCCCCCGCCTCTCATCTGACTCTCTCCAGCAGAAATGCTACGGGAGTTGCTGATGGAAAATCCTTTCAGGGGGCTCTCTGCCAAAGCACGGTGCACCGGTGCGTCCCCTCGCAAGGGCTGCCTGTCCTCGGGCCTTGAGAGGGAACCGGAATGGGAGGTGTGTGTTCTGCCAGGAGGACAACAAGCCCGCGTCCGCCTTCCCAAACGGAGGCGCCGTTCTCTGTTGTTTGGGTGTCCCCTTGACGGGGGTTCAGCTCCCGCGCTCTCCTGGCGTGGGTTTGAGGCCCCTGACGGTCCTCGGGAGCATAATCAAAGCTTTCAGATAATGTCCCCCCCCCCCCCCCCCCCCCTGGATTTGGCAGCGGGAGCATTCTGGGAGTCGTGGTACTTGTAACGTCTGCCTGTCATGGGTTAGAGAGATGATGATTCCCCGCATCCCACCCGGCTTCCAGGCCTCAGGGTGAAGGCGCTTGCCAAGGCGTCCTCAGGGGGAATAATGTCCTCTGCGACAGCGTCGGCTCGACCCTCAACATAAATTCATTGTGAAGGCAGCCCCCCATTGCCTTGCATATCAGCCCCCCCCCCCCCGGTGTTGCCGGTGGAGCCTCGCACATGTCAAGCGAGGTGTCAGCGGCATGGTGTTGTCACGCTCGACTGAAGTCAAGGAAATGTGAAAGTCTGGTCCAGTGCCTCCGTGTCCTTGACAAACCCGGGCTGCGGTTGGATATCCTCGGGCTGAGGAAGTGGAACACACGCTGCTTAGTCCCGGCTGAAGCCCGGCGAGTAGAAGTCCCACGTCAGCCGAAAAGTTGCGGCCGGCTCCTTCCTGAGTGGCAATCTTCTTATGTGCTCAACCTTCCAAGTGGAGAGAAAAATGGGAGCCAGGAAACTGGCTGAGCGGCCTTATGCGCAGGTAGGCGACAAGCCTACAGAGCTCTCTCTTGTATGCAAACACTGCACAGGACGCTGGCATGGGTATCCCATAATGCACTGGGGTCAAGATGCCGGTAAAGGGTTCTATGTAGTGTCGTCATCATCAACCTGCAAAGTGCTGAAAGGAAGTGGAGCAGCTGTATGATGATCTAGTGTGACTGGGAAGACATTGTTCCTTTTAGTTGTATATTTATGGATAAGAGAAAATATACACAGTTGTATTTTTTGTATTAGTGTTCAAGTACAAAACAGTTGTCTCATGATGTTGAACATCTAATGCCCATTTCGCAATACGGCACAAATCTTGCTGCTGTGGTGGCTCATTGCTGTTTTTTGCCCAGTGAAGTTTTTTTTTTTTTTTTAATTTTATTCTTTTTTTTATTGTATTTATGTTCTCAAAATCTTTTTTTTGGGCCGTGTAATCAGTCGGAAATATGATTCTGATGTCTTGATACAGGAAGTTAGAAAGTGCAGCTCAGTTTCCGCCTCATTCTGTGTGCAGTGGCTAGGTCTACCCGCCGGCCTCTCCCAAGGCCGTGCACGCTCAAGGTTTTTGTTGATGTGGGACAGGTGATAGTTGCTGGGTATTCTGCATCCGTGTATTCTCTGTCTGCGACCAAACCGCACTTCAATTTGCTCTGCTTTCGGTCGATTATTTCCGATGTGTCAGATCATAATTTTTGTTTTCTTATATCCGGGTTTCTGGGTGGATCCCTGTGTAGGTGTGGGCTTTTATTGCAGTGTGTCAGGGTCACATCCTTTTAGCTGATTTTAGGATTTTGATAATTGGTCGGAATGCATTTATTGTATGGACTTGCAGGATTCTGCATTCTAAGTCCTAATTTGGTGTTTGATAAAATCTTGGACGGCAAGTTGACCTCAGACCAGAGTCCAATAATTGAACCAGATTTAAATTGGGGATTCGGGTTTCCAATGGGATATTGTATTTGATTGCATAAAAAGTGGATAGCGTGTATTATTTGCCCTGAAATCATTGCCCTCCCTGCCATGAAAATAGAACCAATTCTCAGAGTCTTCCAACCGGGTCTCAGATTGAATTTGGTTTGATTTCGGGGCCTGGGGGGGAAAAATCAGGTTGGGGCTGGGGTGCCGCAGTGTGTTGTCACGCCTTTACCAGTTCACTGATGTACATGTTGAGTCTAACTCTCTCCGTTGCAGTGAGACGCGTCCTCTCCTCTTCCAGCGTTTCTCTCTTTCCCGCTCTGCTTGCGTTTCCCTCTTTTCTTCCCTCTTACACCCGAGCAGCATCATGAAGTGCTCTGCGGGTTTACAGCAAAGTTTTTTTTCCGCCACATTTTACTTTCCGACTTTCAAGGAGTTTTATCCCTCATTTGAATTGCTAATGATTCAATCTTCCACCCCCATCGCCAACTCCAACAAACGCGTATAAACAGTTCCCATAGGTTTTTTTATTTTTTATTTTTCATGCCGAGGTGTTTAGCGGCAGAGCACTTGGTGGATTTTCCGGATCGCCTTCAGTGCAACTGACTTTATGTTTTCAGATCAATGAAAGAGAAGTTTGCTGTGACCTGTTCCAAATCGTTTCATCTTTAAAAGGCTTTTGTCTAAGCACCGCGGTCGAGATGCAGGGGATCACGCCGGTGGAAAAAAAACAAAAAAAAAACTGCAATACTCATCGGAGGAGGAGGGCGGGGCGGCGGGGGGGGGGGGTTATCCTTTTGTTTGCCTTTTGTTTGCCTGTGCTCCCCTGGGTCTGCGGCAGTAACATTGATTACCGCAAGTAGGCTCCGTCAAACACGCAGCACTGTTTTACTGGAAGCTCAGGCCTCGGCGTTCGTTCTGTTGGTGTGTCATGCAAGTGGAATTGGTTTCTACCTCCCCAACTGTTCTCCAGATATCGCGCCGGGCCGGTTCATTTCGGTTTCGTGGGACGCGGAACTGCTGATGGGGCCTCATCAGTAACCCTTTATCTCCACTCTGTTTGATGGAAGACCGTTGAAGTTGAAGCACTTAGTCGTTTTTTTGTTTTCATAGATGGATGGAGGGACTTCACTCCAACTCTGCCATTTATTAGGCAATCATTTCAAACGGACACCATTAACCACTTGCCAAAAAAAAATCTGCAATTTCTGAAAGGGTACTTTTCCACGGCAGAGGAATTGCAACCACGGGTACTCGTCATGCAAATGGCTTGGTCTGCTCAAGCCCCGGAGGCACATACCACTCCCACGCCAATTAGAAATAGATGAAATATGTAGTGTGTGTGTGTGTGTGTGTGTGTGTGTGTGTGTGTGTGTGCGTGTGCGTGTGCGTGTGTGCATGTGCGTGTGCGCCCGTCCGTCCGTCCGTCCCCACCGGGGTGACGCATTCATCACCTGAATAACAGTGAAAACAGAAGTGCTGCTTATGTAAGGTAATTGTAGATTTGATTTAGATAATTCTGTAGACACTCTAAGCCTCGGAGGTGACCGTCATTAGTAACTAGGGCTGTACCCGGCTCAGAATTTTGTCGGCATCGGGGGGGGGGGGGGGGTGTTCACGGAGGAACTGGGTTGGGTACCGACTGACCGGGTATTAAACGGGTCCCGGGCCTGAATCACGTTACCAACAGAGTTTCCGTTATAACAAATAGGGGCTGGTCAACGTGTCCTGGAAGAGTTCAAATCTCCCAGGACACGTTGACCGGCACCAATGTCCCAGAAAAACGGAAGAGATTCCGGTCAAATATGATCAGTGTTTACTGAGCTTAAAACCAATTGAATGGCAGGTTATGAAATCAATATGGAGTGGAATATGGAGAATTAAATCACCAAGATTCGATTTATAATTGATTCATAAATAGATTCATAATATTTTTTTATTGAATATTCAAAATAAAATAAGTCCTGCCAGTTAACGACATTTAATATATCAATAAATCAATCAATAAATATTAAGAATATTACGATTTCGAAATCAAATAATTTCCGTTCGTGAACAATAAGAAACAAGTGCAGCTGCTTTTATAACCTTTTACATAAATATAGTTTTGATAAAAACAAAATAAATATGGTAACTAGGTCTCTCTGAATAATAAAGTTTGTTAACACAATTGATTTTTACCGTCTGCTTTAAGTCGGAACTTAAATATCCCCAAAAACTCCAAACTACGGATGTATGTCCATGTTGTCACATGACATCATCTCTCTGCTTCTGCTCACAGTTCTGGACGCTGTGTCTACTGTGTCGACAAGCACAGCCTGTGGGCGGGGCTTAGCTCTAAATCGACCAACTTGATTGGTTGGAGGTGAAAGGTCAGCTTTGGGTCGTCCAAACCGATTGGCTTTCCGCTGCAACTTGCAGAACGCGGAAGCGAACTGATCTGCAGATTCACCCACACTTATTCAAATTGTGCAGAGAGAGAATTTTTTTCACCGGACATCATGAACGGAGAGATTTTAATATATCCGACTTGAACTGATCTTCCCAGTCAAAGACCGCTGGTTACCGGTACTGTTGACTGTATTGGAGAAATTATGGAAATATATTTTCTATTTGAGTCTATAGAACCCGATTCTAACTTGCAATAAGATAGAGATACTCGTCTAAGAAGCGTTTTCGCTATTATCAGAAGAGACATCGCTCTCTCTCTCACTCTGGAATGGAGATGGAGTGAGAGATGGCGCGAGGTGGGCGGGGCCGGCTCACACGCGCACGAGGAGACCCTGCTCTGGTGGTTTTCAGGTTTCATTTCACACGCAACACATGACTGGAAGCGAGAAGCAGAAATATGAATGAGTCATTTTACAAGAAACACGAGTTGCATGACTCGCGTGAACAAATAAAATGTAAATATTGCCGAAGTAGTCGGTACGATGCTACTTAAAGCGGCAGTGTGCAGAATTTTAGAGGTGCAACATGGCGTCCTCCGTGAAGCGTACCCCCTCCCTATGTAGATATAAACGGCTCATTCTAAGGTATCGGAAACACAAGGATTCTTATTTCATGGGATTATACACTAGTTAAACGTATTATTGAATATTATATTCCATTTCAGCCAAACCCCTTCCATAAATTGGACACACTGCACCTTTTATGTGACTCGCTTTTGTGTGTGTGTGTGTGTGTGTGTGTGTGTGTGTGTGTGTGTGTGTGTGTGTGTGTGTGTGTGTGTGTGTGTGTGTGCGTGTGTGTGTGTGTGTGCGCACCAGGTCTAAGGAGGCGGAGCTGCTGAAGCAGGAGCTCCAGGAAGCCAGAGAGTCCGAGCGCCGAGCCAAGCACAAGCTGCTGGAGATCACCAGCAAGGCCGCCTGCCCGGTAACACACAGTGATATCAACGCACACAGACAGGTTGCAGGCAGACATGCGGCATCGCTCCACGCCAATCAGAAACGACTGGCGTGGGAACAGAAAGCACGCAAGTCGGCCTCCATGAGAGCCACTTGTTAGCCCACGCGCTGCTCACTTATCAGCTGTGAATGGAGAGTCTGCTCACACCACCAGTGATCAGTAGGGCTGTGCCGTGACAAGGTATCACTGTCTATTTTTGGCATTTGTAGTCTAATTGAAATTGGTAATCTGTTAAAGATAATGTAAAAAGATCAATAACAAATGTTTTTTTTATAGGTGCCACTTTGTCAGGAACAGCCATTTCATTCATTTGCCTGATCCATGTGCTCCTCTAGATGCTGTTTTTTCGTTGTATCTCTACTCTACCTCCACCCTACATGGATCTACCTTACAGTTTCTACTCCACCTACACCCGCTTCACTTACCTCCTACCTACCTCACCCTTCTCACTCTCTGCTGCGCCTCCCGCTTCACCCGCTTCACCTCACCGCCACTCAACCTCTACCCCGCCCTCCACTTTCCTCCACCTCTTTCTGCTGCCGTCCACCCGAAGGGGGGGGGCGATCGCGAGTCAAGCCGCCAACAGCGACTTGACAAAGGAAGGTTGGAGCCACGGAAACAATTAGAGCAGGAACGATGTCGTCAGGAGGGTGTTGAAGGGAGAATGCGTAGACGATGCTGCTGCCATTTTACGGTTAAACCACTGGTTGTGATGACTTGAGGCCATACAAACGTTCGTCCATCTTGACTGCTTGCACTGTTCTTCCGTTTGTGTGCCTTTAACCCCGCCCCCCAGCCCCCGGCGCACGCGGCGGACGCCATGCCTCCTGACCTGAGCTTCAGCAGGGAAAACCTCAGCTTCGACTTCAAAGACACCGACATGAAGCGCCTCTCCATGGAGATTGAGAAAGAAAAGTGAGTTGCCCACCCCACCCCGCTTCCTCCGGATATTTTTTTGGAACCAGCGGCGCAGAAGAGCTGATATGTGGAGTTATGATATGAAATATGCCCAAACTCATATCTCCAGCAGAGAGTGTAAAACTTTGCGAGGAGAACATTTCCAGCGTGAAATTATATTTGAGGCAGCTTTGATGCGTGCAGCATTTTGACGGTTTTGTCTCATCACAATGATGATGGATGATTAATAAATGCCACATTCAGAGTTGAGACCCCGTTTCGCCGGGTATGACAGCGTTCTTAGTTTGCTTGCAGGCTTTCATCTTTCAGCCTGTCTGCGATTTATAGTTGAGGGCAGGGAAACGGTGAACCCCTCCCAACGTGGTCCGTCACTGTTGTCACAAATGGTATTTAGGCTTGGCTGAATATTCAGGGCTGACCCTGACAGTAATGTGTAGTTTTTTATATACAGTATATATATAGTGTATATATTATTATTATTAGATATATTTTTAACTTATCTATTTATTTTTTTATTTATCAAATTTTAATTTTTTTTATTTATCTATTTATTTTCTTCTTTTTTTTTTTTTTTTTTTTTTTTTTCTCCAAATTTCTTAAATGTATTTATTTTAATTTTTTTTATTAATTAATCATTTTATTTATTTATTTATTTATTTATTTATTTATTTATTTATTTATTTATTTATTTATTCGACACATTCTAAAAGAACAAAGTAAATGTTTCCTGTTTTAGTACTTAATCCTGAACTTTATGTTATGGCTGTGGTTTGTTTAAAGCGGTGGTAAACTTAGCACGACCATCCATGTCTGGCTTGGCGGAACGAAATTGAAGCCGACAGACGAACTTGACGTGGAAATAAATTCATTCCCAACAACCCTCAAACTGCAACTTGTTTTAGGGTGGAGTACATGGAGAAGAGCAAGCATCTGCAGGAGCAGCTGAACGAGTTGAAAACGGAGATCGAGAGCCTGAAGCTGAAGGAGAGGGAGACGCCACTGGACATCCTTCACAACCAAAACGCAGAGCAGGGAACCAGCAAGCACAGCAACTTCAAAAAGGTAGCTGGTCCCCACACACACATCCCCGCCGGCTCGGGCTGAGGGCAGCTCGGCATCCGGACACATTCTCTCTCACACGGGGTATCAGACGTCACGTTGGCCCATCATTTAAAATAAGGTCTTGGAAATTGCAAAGCCTGAGTGAGAGAGAACCCCTGGGAATTTGGTCTGATCGATTTGGCAGCTGGAGCCTGAACTAGCTAAAGGCGTGGCTGGAGGACATACTTTGTCTTCTGTTTTCGCTTTGTATGATTATGTTATGTGTTGTCGCTAGAGCCGGGCGATAACCGCGTCGTGCTAAAAACTTCAAATGCCGATTATGAAGTCTCGTGTATTTCGGCCGTTAAAAACAGCAAAGTCCCTGCCGGAGCTGTGCTTTGGCCA
The DNA here is from genome assembly GCF_960531495.2 of Zeus faber. Taxonomy (NCBI): domain Eukaryota; kingdom Metazoa; phylum Chordata; class Actinopteri; order Zeiformes; family Zeidae; genus Zeus; species Zeus faber. The sequence goes on from NC_137203.1 coordinate 4,961,185, forward strand.
CGTTCACATCTGTATCTGGTGGAGAATCCATCCCCGTGACACTGCCGCCGAGACGGTAGCGTTCCGACTGTACCGTCAAGCGACACGACGAGCCCTCCTGTAGAAGGGAGCAAGGGGAAATGAAGCGACTGGAGCGGGTTGAGGGCGTCAGGGTGTAACTTGTGTCACAAACACACTAACGCAGAGCAGAGACACAGAGTTGTGCAAACACTGCGCGGCAAGGCAGCACCGCTGACCTATCCCAACATTTGAGAGGTCACCAGTGTTTGCCGAGGAATGCAAAGATATGAGCAAATATGTTGGGTTGTTGTTTTGGTTTCATTGATCGCATTTCAGTTTACAGAGCTTTTTGTTAATTTATGGAGTATTTATTCAAATATGCTCACTTTATACTTCGGATTATGCTCAGACACTGCACCGTACAAACAGTGAAAGCAAAATAAAGATGGGTTTGAATAACTTTACTCTTTTCGCACTATTTTAACAATGAGCTTTTTCCAGCGTGAAATAATGGTGATTATTTTTTCCCATATCACCCAGCTCTAGTTGTCACATATCACTGAAGATATATATGGCCGATATTTCGATCATCTGTGCAAAACATTATTATCCTGCGGGCTCTGTTACTACACCTCCTGGTAGGGTAGTTCCAGTGGTACGTTCAGCTGAACGCATCACCCTCTGCAGGGCCCACCTGCCCTGGGCAGTACAGTTCCCAAACCAGGCAGTGATGTTGCCTGTCAGGATGCTCTCCATCGCTCTACAGTAGAAGGACTTGAGGATCCTCAACGAGACCCGGAATTTCCTCAGCTGCCTGAGGTGGTTAAGACGCTGCCTCGCCTTTCTCACCAGAGTGTCTGTTTGCAAAGTCCATGTTAAGTCCTCTGTGATGTGGACTCTCAGGTACTTGAAGCTGCTCACCCTGTCGACAGAAGTCCCATTAATCCACAAGGGCGTGTGCGTCCTCGGTTGTAATCCACGCCTAAAGTCCACAATCAGCTCCTTGGTTTTGCTGACGTTCAGGTGGAGGCTGTTGTCCTGGCACCAGAGTGACAGGTCAGCCACCTCCTCGCGGAAGGCCTTCTCATCGCCGTCGGTGATCAAGCCCACGACCACGGTGTCGTCAGCAAACTTGATGATGGTGTTGGAGCTGGACCTGGCCACACAGTCATGTGTGTACAGGGAGTACAGTAGGGGGCTGAGGACACAACCCTGGGGGGATCCTGTGTTCAGGGTGAGGGAGCTGGACATGTGCTTCCCCACCCTGACCACCTGGGGCCGGGCTGAGAGGAAGTCCAGGATCCAGGCACACAGCGGAGTGTTCTAATATGAATATATCTAATATGAGTGAAGATTCAGCAACTGAATTGATTATTTCTCGCCTCAAATTTGTTGAGAAACAGATTTTGATGAGGTGAAATTAGTGAAAGTTCACTGAGTAAATACGTCATTGGCTCACAGAACCCGGAACTTGTGTTCAAACCCCATTGAGATTTGAACACAGAACCAGGGGCTTGGCTGCTCATTCACAATTAAAGCTACACACACTGAAACAGTTTTGGAACAGTCCGGGTTAAGAGGCACGTTACGATGGCTAGCGTGCATAATCTGAGTGGTATTTTCAGCAAGAAACTACAAAAACATGTTCTGGGGACTTCAGAGACCTATATTTACAGTTGTAAAAAGGAGCATAAAAGGTCCCCTTTGAAGGACCTGTTGCCAACGTCTTGGTGCCAGATACTAGTGGTGTACCGAAACGTAGATGATCCGTATGGATCGCCGCCCCCCCACGGTTTCGGCATGCATGTGAACTTAACCATCATGGTGAGAAAGTTTTACCGCTGCTTGGGTTTAGAATATTTTATTTCTTTTAAGATTCTATTTAAACAATGGACATCTTGATTGTTGTTTTCATTTAAGACCATGGGCAAAAGTTCCTTTATTTAAGTGTTTTACAGAATAAATGGACAACCGAGTTCTATTTGACTCCCCTTTTCTTTTAACTTTCTTTAATTTTATTTTTTTTGCTGATCCAAAAGTTGATACAGTCCACGCCTCAAAACCGTGAAACGATCCGAGCCGTGAGTTTTGTGATCCCTTGTACCCCCCCCTACCACATACCACAGGACACATTCAGAGGTCTTGTGGAGTCCATGCCTCCAAGGGTCAGAGCAGTTTTGGCGGCACGAGGCAGAGCTACACAATATTAGTGGTTATAAGTGGTGGTTTTAATGTTGTGGCTGATTGGGGTACTCTCTCTCAACAAAACATTTAATATTTCACACTAGCTTTTATCAGCTTCACTTGTACTCTGATTTAACAAAAAAAAAGAAAAAAAAGATCTTCATAGGCTCTGTAAAAAATGTGGTTTTCATCTCCCTTACAACACCCCTGCTGCACCGTCACCGGGACATTTTATTTTGAGGCGGGGTATTGATTTTGAGAGAAGCACTTACCGGCGTGGTCTCCACTTTCTGGGCCCAGATTAATTTCTCTATCTCCCCGGGTTTCTTTGTTGATAGAGCCCGGCCATTCTCACCGTGGTTGTTTGTTCACTTGGAGGGGGTTCGGCTCGGGGGGGTTCCCGTGTGTGATCAATGAGGCGCTGTGCGACGACCTCTAAAAGTGCACCCTGATTGCGTCGCCCCAGTGCAGATGAGAACTTCCCTGCACAGCGGCCAGAGGTGAAAAGACCTTTTAGTATGCGCCCAATGTCGATCCTCCTGTAAAGGATGGATATTGAGTCTCACACCAGTGCGTCCCGAAGCCTCCGCGCGGTTCATTACACGACAGCTGAGCGATGATCTGAAGTGAAAAAATAAAAAACACAAGAGAAATACTGTATATATACATATATAGAGTCTATTTAGACACCCCCAGAATGGATCAGACTAAGGCAATTAAAATGTCCTGAGGAGGGCCAAAATTCCTCTTTCTTCCCCGCTATTGTCCCAGGAACAAGTACATTAGACACGTTCTTTATCCCTTATCGCTAACCAGCCACTATCTCATTTAATATCACAGAAAGTATCAAATTAAATTTTGAAAAACTGGTCTCATTGCATTGTGGAACTAGATAAAGACCCGTCTCCCAGCCTCCCCAACTGTGAAATATACTTGTAAGGGGAGCGCTAATTGATTTTCACTCTGCGATTTAGTCATTTGGATGGATGGGAGCACCTCTTGTGTGCAAGGGGAGAAGGAGCAAAGTTAAAAGTGTTGGTTTAATTGAACTGGAAGCAGGCACTATTAGTCTCGGCGGGGCGGCGTGAAAGTGGGTGGATTTGGTGAGCAGGTAGTGCGCAGATAATTGGAGAGTGTGTAAACAGAGTCCACCTCCACCGTGAAATAAGAGGCGTGTGTGTTGGATTCAGCTCAGGCTGAACAACGGTGTTTCAAGGATGCGAGAGTTTAACGGAGGCAAAAAATCAATCGAGGTCTCGGGGAGGGGATCGGGCGTTAAAAGAGCTGCATTCATACGGTAAAGCTGCAGGACAGGCAGAATGGGTTAAGTGAAGTCTGTCGCGGGAAAGAAAGGGAGTGTTGGATAAGTAAACTGGAGACGGTTTGAGTTCACTGTGGGAGACTGGGAGTAAGATAAGTGAGGAGAGAACTTGTCTTAAACAGATCAGCCACAACATTTAAACCACTGACAGGTGAAGTGAATAACATTGATCATCTGGTTGCAATGGCACCTGTGGCCTGATGTGTTGGAGGCAGGAAACATGGGCAAGCATAAGGATCTGAGCCACTTTGACAAGGAGCATATTGTGATGCTAGAAGACTGGGTCAGAGCATCTCCACAACGACAGGTCTTGTGGGGTGTTCCCTGTATGCAGAGGTTACTACCTAACAAAAGTGCTCCAAGGAAGGGAGAATGTCCTGGGTGCCCATGGGCTCCTTGATGTGCGTGGGGAGCGAAGTCTGTCCCGTTTTGGTTCAATCCCACAAAAGAGCTACTGTAAGACAAATTGGTGAAAAAGTTAAACTTGCTATGATAGAAAGTTGTAGAACACACAGTGCATGGCAGCTCTCTGTGTATGGGAGCCGTCAGAGTGTCCATGCTGACCCCTGTCCACCCCTGAAAGCGCCTACAATGGACAAGTGAACGTCAGAACTGGACCAAAGCAATAGAAGAAGGTGGCCTGGTCTGATGAATCACTTTTTCTTTTACATCACAGGTTTCCCCTGTGTAGGAGGTGACTCCGCCGGACCCAAGGATTGGATTTAGCAGCATTATTATTTTTTTTTTTTAATGTATTTTAAGCTTGTTTTTTAAACTGTTAAAATATCAACATTAAAATGGGTAAAATCTTATTTCAATGTAGAGGACCGAATCGCAACGCAGATTTTTGTGCCATTCCCGAGGAGCCAGATTGAAATATCCGCAGTCCGGTGCTCAGAGTCGCAGGTGCCTTCACTCACATTATCATTTGAAGCAAGAAAATATTGTCATTTTAGATGTATGTTATTTTACTCAATTTCCTTATTGAAAGCACTGTGCCCAACGGGGACCCTTGACATCGCTCTTTTCTTCTACATCATGTGGATGGGCGGGGTTAGGGTCAGATCCGATGGAGCATCTGTGGGATGTGCTGGAACAACAAGCCCGATCCATGGGGGCCCCACCTCACAACTTCCAGGACTTAAAGGATCTGCTGCTCACGTCTTGGTGCCAGACACCACAGGACACCTTCAGAGGTGGAGTCCATGCCTCCACGGATCACAGCTGTTTTGGAGGCACGAGGGGGAGCTAGGCAATGTCAGTGGTTATTAGTGGTGGTTTTAATGTTGTGGCTGATCGGTTGTATACTGTATCTTAGTTTAAACATGTTCATCTAGCTTTCACAATATTCAGTACAACTCTACTTTTCCAAGCCCAAAGGAAATGAAGACTGTTCCTAAATCAAAGTTGTTGCATTGAAACTCTGCCAGAAACAAACATATCAATTTCCTGCATCATTCACTCTCAGTATGATCCCCAACTATAAAATCAATACATCAGGCTGATATTTTCCCCATCACTGAGCACTAAGATATTTAATAATGCAATGGGAATTCTAAATCGACTGTTTTGACAGGGACTGGCTCATATTACTAAACCACAGCCATCGTGGTGCTCCCTCAAAAGGTTTCCCGTTCCTTCTTTACTTTAGGATCCCAGTAAAGTTGAAATATAAGCGCCTCCACCAGGCCAAGTGTCAATGAACAAACAGACAAAATAGATTTTCTGAACGGTCCCTCGCAGCAGTTAATCTCCATTATGTTTGAGTTTGGTCCCTAAGTTGACAGGTGGGAAGAAGAAGGAGAGCAAGAAATGGGGACAGAAGTCAGGAAAAGGGGGCAGGAAAATGGCAAAATGGAGGCTGCACAGTGCAAAGGTGAGGGCAAGAAAAATGTTGTATATTCAAGATAAGATTACTGGGCGGAGGAAGGAGAGGAACCCTTGGATGGCGGCTGAGGGCATCGAGGCTAACCTCTGCCCGTCCATGCTCCGTTCCCCATAGAAGATTAATGAGTGTCACAGCACTCCGGCTGCCCCCACAACGGGCCACGGGCTCCGATCTGCTCCGGTAAGGCCGGGCCAGCTGGAGGAGTTCATTCACAACCACTGAATCAAAGTATTTTTTCCTGGCCACTGTTGACGCTGTGAGGTTCCACTGAGAGGAAACGCTCTTCACTGAAGCCCGTCTGCCACAAACTGTGCCGCAACGCCTGTCTAACAATATGGGATTTCTCTTGTGGAAATTGCTGCTTCTTGGGCCATTCAGAGCGTTTTGTACCATGGACAAAGATTAAAGAGGTCCTATTATGCTCCTTTTTATACTAGCTAATATTGGTCTCTGAGGTCCCCAAGACATGTTTTTGAAGTTTTATTCCTGAAAATACCACTCAGATTATGGGTTCTAGCCATTCTAACATACCCTTAAATCCGTTCCTGACGCTCTGTTTAGATGGGAGAAGCCTCCCTCCTGAGGCCCACGCTGTAAGCATGGCTTCCTGGTTTTGTTGTATTTACTCATATTACTATATACTGTATAACTTTTGCTGATTTCACCTTGTCTGTCCGCCAAAAACTGTTTCTGAACAAATTTGAGGCGAGAAATAATCAATCCAGTTGCTGAATCTTCACTCATATTAGATCTACAAGGCCTCATTTAAAAGTTGGTTCCGACTTTGGCTGTGGGAGACACGGACACCGCACCGCGACACACCGGGACTCGCGCATTTTGGGTATTTTTCGTTTCATGTGCTGTAAATGTTGGAAGATGAAATAAATAAATAAAATAAATACATCTACAATGAAAACACACTGTTTTTATTTAGTTTTGTTTGGAGAAACGCACAGCGATGGGATGGAGCAGATGACCATATAAGGAAATCCGTGACCAGCTGACGTCAGCTCGTTCAGAGAGTAGAAAAAACCTTTGGACACGGTGCGTTCAGAGCGCTCGGAATCCTTAGCGTTTTATTGACAGACATTGCTTTGTCATTAGTTTATCTCATTATTGGACACTTTGGCCTCGTCTGATACGAACGTCCCACATTGTAATATTATATATATGACAGAACATCAGGAAAAGCAGAACAGTAGATCCCCTTTAAATCCTGCTTGTGCTTTCCAGAGATCCAGAGTGTATAATGTGGGGTTTTGTCACGTTTTCATATACACACACATACTATTTTGGCTGCCGATTTAAAATAAGGATTGGTGCAAATCTCGCAATGCTTTCAGACACATTTTCTACATGGCTTTGCCTAAGCTGGCTGTCCACAAACTCCCCAGAAATACCCAGGATTTCAGTAACCGTGCCCTTCATCCTCAGTCTAATATTTACTTTGGCAGCCGCTTTAATTCCCTCACCTGAAAGACCTTCAAGTTCGGAAAAAGTTTGCCCAGCCAATTTAAAGTTGTCCTAACGTTTTCACCGATGAGCTACAGGGACACATGAACGGATAGGGCTGAAAGGAGAGACAGTCGTGTGAATAAATCCATCAGAAGTTAATTTAAAGCTGGGGGGGGGGGGGGTAATAAACAGTGCATTGATCTTCTAGCCTTTCTGTTCTGCGTCATCCTCTCTATTGTAGACAGTCTGGCCGACATACACATCTTTTTTTCCCCCCCTCTTCCATCAACAGCAAATGTAAAGCCTGGTTGAGTCTTCAAAAAACCCTTACACACTGTCACAACCAAGACAAACTAAACACCAACAAACACCAAGCAGCAACCATTCCAGCCAGAATTTGAAGCCACTGCGAAGGTGCTTTAAGCTGCAGTTTGGCTAATGGCCGCAAGATGCCCAGAAAACCTCCAAATTTGTAGAATTCAATGCAATTCCCGCTCGGATGGCGCCAAGGTGGTTCTACGTCCATTGTACCTACACTTGATGCTAAACGACGTTTTCACAACTAAAGCTGTTACATAACGAAACAAAATTAGAAAGCGAGTGTCACATTTGAGAACTCCTCCCACCTCCACTGCCAGGCTAGAGTCACGGACCATTTAATTGACTTGGGTTGGCTACAAGTAGGATATGTAATTATTATGGAGTGAACTCTTGGGTGTTTTCTAAGTTTACAAATGTGAATCACTCTCTGACGAGGAAATCAAATCAAACACACTTCATTTAAGATTTGTGAACAGCAGACAAAATGCTTTTGTACCAAACCTGTATTGTGAGTCACAGATCTGCTTTCATGCAACTGTCAATCTCATCCTCTGGATACAAACCAATCTTTTTGCAATGTCCATATTCTAAAAATGTACAAGAACCCACATATTTCCTATAGCCAATCAGGACAATAGTTTGTCAGAATCAATCAACGGCAACATAATTAGCATGTCTGTCACTCTTAGCAATCAGATGGAACTTGGGAACCTACGTACGTGTCTAGGCTGATTTGCGGGTCAGTGCAGTCAGTTATGACATTTGTTTGCTATATTCTAATACGGAATTTTTAGTTTATTATTTTACAGGTTTATTCGCTTTTTTTCCCCCCACTTCACAAAACGAGTGTTGCATTTGTGAATTTTTTAGAAGACATGTAGGTAGTTTTTGTGCGAAATCCACTCCACAATTAATGGCAAAACAAACACTTGGCGATTATTGCGTTATCGCCACAGGCTCCACAATCGGCTGTATTTCACAAACTGAGTCCAGTGGAAACTGAAAAGAAACTTCAGAGATGAAAACGGAATAAAATAATAGGACCCATACCCCGCTTCGCCTCCCTGTCTTTAATCTCTTTTACTGTCTGCGAGAGCCTTGCCAATCTCCTGGCAGGTAATGCCGCGTGGCTTTGTTCCTCCCCGAGCGCCGTTCATTATTTACTCTGGAACTCAGCGGAGGTAAACATACCTGAGCGCTTTCCATCAGAATAGCAAACACGCCCGGGAGCGACGTCTCGCAGCCATCTCAAAGGGCCGACCGACGGGAAGAGCCGGACGACTCTGGAGATTTTTAGGCAGCGGAGTCGAGCTACAAACAGGGAAACCGTATCACGTGACGGGGGTTGAAACAAAGAGCGAGCAGACGCGTTGAGACCTTGGGGGACGCACCGACTGAATACAGAACATGTGACCAACGCTAGGTCCATTATCTCCCAAAGTTTTAATACATTTGGAAAATTTTATATAGTTTACGGCCACACGGGCAGCGACAAAGGTCCTTAGCATTCAGGGAAGCAAGTTCTTTTACATCCTGAAATTCCGACGCGATGTATCAGGTAAATACACGACTACTTCTTAATCAAACAATTAATGTTTATTTACAATAACAGAGTTCTGTATTATGGTCAAAAGTTTGAGGTGAAAAAAAAAAGAAGTTAAATTAGGTTAAAACCCAAACAGACAGTTGGGAAATGAAATGATGGTTGCTATCAAAAGAGGGACAGACGAGGGTCACGTATCCTTCTGTATTGCCGGGTTGTGGAAGGGCGAGATGTGGCGAGCGTGTTCAGCAGGGGTGCTCCCGGGCTTCGCTAGGTGGTGGTTGGGTGGCGTGTCGGGCCTTTAGTGGATCTGGTGCGTTCGTTCAGTGCAGAAATGGTGACCCGCCCAAAACGGTTATTCGGGCCGAAAGGAGGGATGTTCAAACGGCCGTTCGTCAACCAGGTTTAAGGGAAGGTAAAATGAGGAAAGGCTTTCACAGTGTGCGAAAACGGAAAAGGGAAAGACCACAGCAGGTAAAGTGAAAGTAAGTTCCTCAGGTAAACTTCATGGTCGCAAGAGAGCGCGAGTGCTTGTTCGTTCGGCCTGTTTATTCCTCTGGGGGAAGGCGGGACAGGAAATGACTTCCTTCGACCACCATTGGTTGGCGTAGTTGTCGAGAGACGTTCTGTAGACCCACCCTGGAGAAGGGGCGTTCCCCTTTCATCATTGTGCGTTAGAATCCTATTTACCGATGTGATTTATAATTTTCTCCAGCTATTCTGCTCCGTATTTTTACAACCTGTCTCATTCAACCCTTAATATAAGTATTACATTTGTGTTGCTCAAATAAATCTTGACAATAAAATATAAGAAAATCGCACATAAATAGATCGCTGAAATTCAAGGAGGGAACATTACACATGTTAGTAAATCTTTTGAATTCAAGAACATAAACACATACAAATAAAGAATCTTTGGGATGCAAGAAGGGAAATCGTACATGTCAAGTCTTTTAACTGCACGGATAAAAATCACACACCGATCTGAAATGCAAGAGGATAAATGGTTTGTATAAAGTCGAAATCTTGGCTTGGGTTAACACCAACAGTGGGCGCGAGGGGGCATCCAAGCTCAGCAAATGGAAAGACAGCTCCATGCATTTTAACATAACTTTGCCATTATCCATCTCCCAAAGTCGGGAGTGGTATTGTTCTCTGCACAATCTAAGGAAGAATGTTATAGAAGAAGAAGAAGAATCTTTAATTGTCACACGACACACCACTACAATACATGCACACACACACACACACACACACACACTTTGGAAGGTAGCCGGTGAAATGGGTTCTCTGCATTTAACCCATCCTGGCTTGTCCTTCCTCCGGGGGGGGCAGCCAGGAGCAGTGGGCAGCATTCAATGGCGCGCCCGGGGACCTGGTTCCATATGTTCATCGCTGGTCAGACCATGATGTTGATGATGTGATCATGTTTTTGGTGGGGGTCCTTACTGATGTTACGTGGACAAAACCCAATGTGAGCATGGGGAGAACATGCAAACTCCACGCAGAAAGGCCCGTAATTGGGAGATAACCCACCGGAGCACGGTGCCGACAGCGCCCCAGGTGGGAATCGAACCCAGGACCTTCTATATCGGTTACACCTTGATTAATACCCCTTTCCCACTGCACCAAAAATCCGGTAACACCCGCTAACATCCGGCATGTCACCAGTTCATGAATGAGCCGATTCTTTTGAACAGCTAAAATTACTTTTTTTCAAGTTTTACAGTTTTATGTCGTCGTTTACTTAAGTCTGCTCTGCTGTTTTGTTCTCAATCACACCCGAGCCATGACACGGCCCTTTTTCGTGCGTTCAGTGTGACGCACCGGGAAAAAAACTGCATTTCTCCTGGCAATGGGAAACTCAATCGCCTATTTTTTACCGGATTGACTCGGGTTTAAAAATCGCAGGTCAATCTTGGTGTCAAAACGGTATAAGATAAATTTTTAGTTTGATCCCAGGTCACATTTATCTCCTGGGCCAAATGGCGCACGGTTCACTGACCCAACCCTCTGTGCCGGGGTTCCTTGCTGTTCACAGCAGGGGGAGCTTTCGCAGACAAAAGACCAGAGGTGACTGTGTCTGCTCTTTCAGTCACCTCCAACTGTTCAATTGGTTTGATCTTCTAAGATCATTGTCTTACTGTTGGTGTCAGAGGGAGGTGGAGCAGCTTCTCTCTCAATGTCCAGGCGCCCTACCATACAACATGTTGTAATCCCAAACCATCCTCTGATGAATATCCCCCAAATCGGTGAAACACGCTTGAAGCTGAAATAAAAGGGAGCGGTGTTATTGTACAAGTCATGTTCGTGGGCTTTGTTTTTCAACAGTTTGACCTTGATCGGTGATTATTTTTGCTGGCTCTCATGAGGAAAACGAACAGCTTTTTCAGTGTTTGAGACAAAAAAATATATTGGATATGTAAGGTTATATAAGGCTGCGGTGTCAAATCAGAAATTAAGAAGTGATATCGCTCCATCCCTATTTGTATACAGGGCTTGAAATTAACACCCGCACCCGGTGTGTGTGGACATTCTGAGAGGTTGTTGACTTGTAGTAAAAATGTAGTAGCCGTTTTGGCTGTTGAGCTAAAGGTAAATTTTTAGGCCCTAGATATTTTTCGACAAACTTTGACTTGAATTCCCTGCATTTTTGGTGTCTTTAAATAGCCAACGCGGCGAGACATTTCATTCTCAGTCCACACGTACACACAATGAGACCGACAGCGCGGCTGTCCACCAGGGGGCCGCATTGCATTGAAATTTCAGAACCTTAGGGTTCCATCCCAGTCCAGCAGAGACGCCTGAAGCTGCAGGGATAATACGTCGGAATAAGTTGAATTATTATTATTTTTCTTTTTTTTCTGGGAGAAAGCACGTTCTCATCGTCGTCTTTGTCCTCCATGTCGTTCACAGCTCACGCTGCAGAGCACCAAGTCCAGAGTGGCCTTCTTCGAGGAGCTTTAAAACGCCGCCCAGCTCTGAGCTTCTACGTCGCTGGAGCCGGAGGGCCCCGCTGGCAGGAGCTGCGAGGGCCACCAGCAAGGGAGCTGTCGGTCAGTCCGCTACGGGGCCTCGCATCGTGTTTAAAAATAAATAAATAAATAAAATTTAAAAAAAAGGGGACGGAGGCGAGCGATACCTGCAAATCGTCTGGTCCACTGCCAAATACGGCAATATGTATTTTTGTAGAGGGAATGCTTATTAATATTTTGTATTCGAATTCCGTGTTAAATCCCTGGCGCTTCCACCTTTTCAAATGGAATTAACTTATAATAAATTCGGCAAAATTAAGTCATCTTGACCAAAGATGTTACTGTCATTATCAGCCAGACCTGAAGATGATTCCACAGTAGTTTTCTCGTGGGATCGTTGGAATTTTCCAAAACCCAAAAGTAAAGACGATATTTATAAGAATTTCTAAAAATACATGAATAAAAAGAGCTATCATGGTAAAAATGGTTGGTGGTAACGTGAAAGTCAAAGTGCTGAAGCAATAAAACTGCGTTTGACACCGGTGCTCTCCTGTAAATTGAGTAGGCTGACGGGGAAATAAAACAATAGTGATAGTTATTATATGCAGGGTAATTCCCCCCCAAATATGCGGAATGTGTTCGAGGGCTCAGTGATCACTCTTCCCCTTCCTCACCGCCGGGCCCCTCGAGGGCGAGCGACGCGGTCAGGCGGACTGTTTTGCATTTGAGAACGGGATCCGGCCGCGGACGGATCAGACGAAAGAGAGTTTATTCGCCGGGCGCCGCTCGCTCGGGCGGGCTGCGTTGCGTTACATTCCACTTGTTTTGGCTTTTCCTCCGGTTCGTTTGAAGCTGTCGATCACGTCCCGCCGCTCGCAGAGCAGACGGAGCTCTCGCCGAGCAGCTCGGCAAACTTTTTGGGGGAGATGTACAAATGAAAATGCATTAAATGCGACTTAGAGAGCCTCCGTTGCTTCAGGGTTTACTGTTTCTTTTGTCTTTACTATTATTATTATTATTATAACTGGCACTTTTTATAATAATAATAATAATAATAATAATAATGAGTTGTCCACTTCATAACTCCCCCCAACCACCATCAATGTCATCTCTTTATACAATTTGTCTTTTTCTCATCTACATTGCTGATTTTCAAGACGTCAAAGCTGCGTTTTCTAAATATATATGACTTCAGTTTGACATGACGTCAAGTGTTTTCCTGATGAATCCGCACGTTTACTCTTTATCATTATGACATCCTCTCTATTTCCGGGAGTTGCCTTAAAACGGTCCCTGGGTCCCACCGACGAGCCCGGTGACCGCTCATCTCTTCCTGTCGGGTTTGTTTTTCCCTTCCTCCTTCTGACTGAATCTCAGCGGCAGTGTTTACAGCCTTTGAAGCTGCGTTTCTTACGTCGCGGTTAAGGGAAAAAAAACCTGCGGCCATCCCTCGCCGTGGAAGCCCACAGGGTGTGGACGTTTGAACCCGGGCGCAGAGAGCCACAGGACGCCCTTCGTCCGAAGGACCCGTCGTTTGTTTGGACGGGGAGTTTGTTACTCGGGTGGAGCCGGAGCGGAGTCCTGGGCTCAACCAGCTGGTGAGCGCTGCGCCCCCGCCTCCCGCCGTCGGCGCCTGAATGGAGGATTTCCTGGCACTTTTCAGCCACACGAAGGTGATTCTGTCATTCTTGGCTGTTTGGTTGGTTTATTTTATTTTATTTTTTTGTTTATCAGGGTTTGATGGTTTGCAATTTGAAAACAACCACTTTTTTTGCGCGTTTCAATGTTAATGTGACTTTTGAATTCATGCGTTTGTTTGTTTTTCCTGTGAAATCGATTTATTTTTGGATTATTAACGTTTTGGGAAAACATATTTCTTACTTGTCTGCGTTGAACAAAGGTAGTGATGTTGGTATTTTTTATTTTGCGTTAAACGGTTAGAACAACCCCATTTCATATACATATATATATATATGTATATATATATGTATATATATATATATATATATATATATATGTATATGTACGTATGTATCTTTTTTTTTTTATTATTCGTATTTTTTAATCTGTGCAGAAACACTAATGGAAGTGAAACATGTTCTTTTGTGTGTAAAATAAACACATTTCTTGTCTTACTTTCTGCCTTTCATCCTGAAATACCATCTTGTTGTTCTCCTCAGATGAATGTCAGCTTTGATTTCGTGTCTGTGCCCAAAAAAGCTTCTCCCACCCAAACTGACGCACATGCACACACACACACACACACACATACACACAGACGCACACACCCAATTACACTTTGAAATGAGTCAAGTGTTACATAACTCCCTACCCTGTGTCAGATCGCACACCCTGACTGACGTGTGTGTGTGTGTGTGTGTGTGTGTGTGTGTGTGTGTGTGTGTGTGTGTGCGTGTGCGTGTGCGTGTGCGTGCGTGCGTGCGTGCGTGCGTGCGCGTGCGTGCCAGCCACAGCTCTGGCGATGCTTAAAAATAAAAACTTCCTTAAGC